>NC_041390.1:462613638-462617958 GCF_002162155.2 Triticum dicoccoides
ATAGGTATTACCTCCGTCCCAAAAAATTTATCTTAGATTTGTCTAGATAGTGACATATCTAACACTAAAATGTGTCTAGATACATATATATCTAGACAAATGTAAGACAAACTTTTTGGAATGGAGTAGAATATAACCTACTTCAATTTCAAAATAGAATAAAATAGGCGAAACAGAGGCTCTGGTTTTCAGAATGCTATATCAATGTACATAAATTGTAAAATTTAGGCTATAATAAGCCTCCTATAAAAAAGACTTGCTGTTTGGGATTTCTATTGCTCTAGCACCTCCCCTGTTTTCCAGTCTAGTTATGAAATCACAGAGGGGAGCCACTTATTTCGGTTTGGTTTTCTTTTTGTCTTTTGACCACTGAGGTTGCTATTACAGAAACAAATCAACAAATGGTATAGGATGGTGCCAAGGGCTGCCGGTGCTCATGAACCGAAGAGGAAGCTGGTGCCTGGTTTTCTTTCGGCACGGGGGTCTACTGAACGGCAAGGAAGGTCCTGCCTGTCGGGGCCGAACTCGTCACCACCGTTGCAGCTGTCGCTGGGGCAGCAGGAGCGCTACTGCTTCCGCCCTCTTTGTGCTTCTGGAACTCTATGGTGTACTTCATCTTGTCATCCTCGTCGCCGTCGTCGTCGTCGCCGTCATCGGTGTAGTTGCCTTCGATGTCGTCGCTGTCCGTCTCGTCCGTCGCCGTCACCTCCGTCTGCTGGGACTGAATGTTTGACTCCATTGCCATCACGTTGTCTTCAGACTTCTGTCCGAGGCCAATTGCGATTAAGTTGCAAGCAATCGACGGCATGGAGAGAGATTCGGAAGTTTGAGTCATTACCTTGGTTGTAGCGATGGCATCAAGCACGGTACTGGCCGCGGCCACCTCGCCGTCGCCGGGCGGGGCATCTGAGCTTCCCCCTCCAACGGTGTGCCTCCTGTCAAAGTCGTTGCTGATCTTACCCTCGAGCTCGCGCCAGGGGTTATGCTGCTCGGAGGCGGAGGCGTTGACCGCGGCCACAGCGTTCCCGGAGGCAGTGCTAGAGCAGCCGCCGGCGGCGTTGCTCACGGCAGATTGCTTCTTGCGGTAGATAGCGTCGAGCTGGTGGAAGTAGGGGCACGTCTTGGAGTCCTCGGGGCGCCTCTTGTTGCTCTCCTTCACCTTCTTGAAGTACTTGTTGATGTTCTCCCACTTCTCCTTGCACCGCTTGGAGCTCCGGTTGTAGCCGATCCTCCGCATGCCGGCGGAGATGTCCTCCCACAGCGGCCCTTTGGCCCCCATGTCCTGGCAGTGCTCGTCCTTCTCCATCCGCAGCTGGATCAGCGCATGGACCTCCTCCTTGGGCCACCGTGACATGCCCGCGCTGCTCTCCCCTCCTCCTCGCCGGCCGCCCTCCTCCGGCGCGGCGACCACCAGCTGGAGCGAGGAGGCCGGCGCGTCGGGATGAGGCGCTGTGTGGGCCGGCATTGGGGTGGGCAGCACGGAGCTCCCGCCGACGCGCTGGAGGAACGCGATCACAGCGGCGTCGCGGGCGGCCGCGGCGGCTCGCTCCCGGGCGTGCTGCTCCCTTTCGCGGCTTATGCGGGCCAGCTCCTGCCGGCGCCATGCCTCCTCCCGCGCGGTGCGGTCGGCCTCCCACTTCTCAAGCGTCTCCAGGAACAGCCGCTGCGTCGCGTCTTGCTTCTCCGTGATCTGCTTTATCATCCCCTCGAAGAGCGCCATCATGCTCTCGTTGCTCCTGCCGCCGCCGCCGCCCGCCTGGTCTTCCTCCTCGTCTGACTCGTCGTCCGACTCTGACTCCGAATTCGACGACAAGCTGAGGTCCGGCAGGCCGGCGCCAGGATAGGCAGGCGCCATTGCCAACGGCCGAGGATCTGGCAAGATTGGCGCGGCGGTCGCCATGCGCTGGTTCTGCTGCGGGGCCGCGGCGTGGAGCGCTTCGAGCTCCTTGAAGAAGCGGTAGTTCTTGCCGTCCTGGCGCCCGGCGCGGCCTTCCTTGGTGCGGCGGTAGTACTTGTCCACGTTCTCGAACTTCTCCTTGCACTTCTTGGCGCTCCTGCGGTAGCCCAGCTCCGCAAGCTTCCTGCAAAATCTTGTTGCTGTCAGAGGCCGTCTCTTGCTTTCACGTCTCAACCAAACTGGCACAGCAATGAAGATGGCATGAGTGGTAATCCATACTAGTATAAAATAAAATTGACACAACGCTATCACACAAGTACTAGGATGAGTCAAAACTCCTGACTTTCTTTATCTTTCTTTCTCTGAGAGAGACTGAAGACGGGAGGAATTGGAAAGAGGTGCGCGATGATGTCAAGATGATGGCACTGTCAGCGGGAGAGAGATGCAGATTAATTCATGAGAGCAGCATCGGGATGGGAGCAAAAGACTTCCTGTGCACCTTCTTTTCCCAGAGACCAGAGTGCATCAATGGCTAGAAAAGTAAGAGCAGAGAAAACAATGCAGCAGCCTGCGCTGCAGCGCCTGCCTGCGTGGCCTGCTCCGCACCCCCGTGGCAGTGGCGCACTGCTCCCGGGCGCCGAGGTTCTAGCCGAGACGACGAGCGCCGGCCCCCAGCGACACGGAAATCGAGGGGCGTCGCATTACGCCAAAACTGGATGGGGAATGGCAGGATAGCTCGCCATCATTCCGCGCAGGACAGGCCTGACGGACGGCGAATTCTCTGAAACCGTTAGCCGCATTGCGCAGGGGAGAGGAGATTTTTACAGTTTCGTTCTCACCTGGAGACCTCCTCCCAGACGGGGGCCTTGAGGGCGGCGTTCCGGAAGGCGCCGTCCATCTCCGACCGGATCCTGATGAGCGCCACCGTCTCCTCCCGCGGCCACCGGCTGCCGGACCCTCCCGCCCCCGCGTCGCCGCCGCTCCTGCCGCTTCCGCCGTCGACCGGCGTGTTCTCGTCGTCGTGGAAGCTGACGGCGCCGGCGGACGGCAATTGGTCGAAGTTCGTCCCCGCTGGCTGCGGCGGCGGCTGCATCGGCGACGGCGACGGCGTCGGAGACGGGATGCTGCTGACACGCGCGGCTGGCAATTGGTCGAAGCTCGTCCCCGCTGGCTGCGGCTGCGGCTGCATCGGCGACGGCGTCGGAGACGGGATGCTGCTGACAGGCACGGCCGCGGATGCCGGCTGCGGCAACAACGGGGCCATCCCCGTAAGCGGCGGCCCGTAGGGGTACCCGGCGCCACCCTGCTCGGGATGCTGCATGGCCGCCGCCACCGCCACCACACCACCTTCCTTCGAATTCCCTGCCCAAAACACAAAATTCAGTTTGATCTACCTTACCGGAGTGAGTGCAGGTGGCGGAAAGCTCCAGTACACTACCACCTACCACTAGTTTCTCCCTCTCCTCCTACACTACAAGTATAGATGTACCACCAACAAGTACTCTACGAGAGCAATTCAGGGACTAGATTGGAGAATTCTTGCTTGCACGCCCATCTCTCTCGGTGCAAGCTCCTCTCCCGTCTCTTTCTCGCACAGATACAATGAGTGTCGCAAGGAAGGACATGACTTACGGCTTCCGAGTTGTGACGGCGGAGACGGGGGAAGTTGGGAACAAGGGGCTGTACAGTGGGCGGCTAGGGGAGGAAGAAGAGAGACGGTGGTGAAAAAGATGGGGTCGTAGACAACTGGAAAGGGCAAAGAGAGTGGGAAGGCAGGCAGAGAAAGCCAAGAGCCCTACAAAAGAGAGGCTGTCTTCACTGATGTCTGAGAAAAAAGGAGAAGACGTGTGTGTTATATACCCGGCTGGACTCAGGTTTCGTAAATGTATCAAAGATATATTGAGCGACGATTTAATGGCAAAAGATATATCATATAGTAGAACAAAGTGAGTAAACAGAGAGAGATTTATATCTATCTCCCAACAGAAAGCATATCCATACAAAATGATTACATATTTATGTGTTGGTCATTACTCTCGCGTATTAGTATGTAGGCTGTTTCTTCCATGTTAATAAAGTTTCTGTGTTGTTCTCGCAACAAAAAAGGTTTTTGTTGTCACACCGAAGAAATGCTATTTTTATTTTTGTCCGTTACATTACTCTCGCATATTTGTCCTTAAATGTATGATGAAAATCGCTCCTTCGCGGCGAGAAGATACGACTAGATATATAATAACTTCAATATCATAAGTAAATGATAACATATCATACATAAAAGATCTACAATAACATTAATAAAGCGTATTTAACAATAACATATATATTAAAAAAGGTAAATAAACCATTTTTATGTATGGGAAATAAAGAGCTATCCATTGTGAAGCACTACTGTAGGAGTTGAAGATATGGGAATAAAAAACATG
>NC_041390.1:462618278-462744093 GCF_002162155.2 Triticum dicoccoides
TATCATGAAACAAGGGAAGTAATTAGAGAATCATTTATATCTATCTCCCAACAGAAACAAATCCATATAATTGTTTAAGATATTTATGTGCTAGTCATTATGTAGTGATGGATTACATGTTAAGAGGTGAGAAATGTGATATCCCTATCTTCAAGTAATAATAATAAAGAAATTTTTATACCAAGAAAATGTTACTTGTATTGTAGTCCTTTAATTACTCTCGTGTATATTGTGCTTACATGCACCATGAAAACCGATCCTTCTAGATGAAGATAAGCCAAGATCTACAATAACTCTGATAATATAAAATATAAGGGCTACAAATGAGATATACCTATCTCCAAACAATAACAAATATTTTTTGTTGTACTAAGAAAATGTTACTTCTGTACTAGTCCACTAGATTCCCCATATATTGTTTTTACATATGCACCATGGTAGTATTTCCTTTGAGAGGAGAAGATACGAATAGATCTACAATAACTTCAATAACATTAATAAATGAAGTTGCGATCACGCAGGGAGATTTCATTACATAAACATGTTGTATTTCATATCATAAATAAATTTATTCATTGTTGACACTTGCATTAGTAGAAGATATGGAAATAAAAGCATGGGTTTGATCATGTTAATAGTGTCTTATATAAGTGCAAGTAGTGCCCCTGAGGCTTTTTGGATGTGACAAAACAATTAAAGGACTAATGTGTTTGTGAGTAGGTGAATGCCCCGAAGGATTTGATTTAACATGAGAGTTATGACCCATAAAAATTGTGGTGACAATGATATCTTTCGGAATGCCTCCTCGAGGAACAATCACCCTAGGTAGAGGATTATGAGGCCTAGTGTCGTGCGTATGACAATCTATGGAACCGGCAAAGGCCCCTTTGTAGTTCGGCTGTGGGGATCAACAAACACAGAGAGCAGATCCAGCAGAGGCACACAAGGTTTACCCAGGTTCAGGCCGCCGTGAGGCGTAAAACCATACTCCTGCTCTGGTGTATTGATGTGTATGAGCTCATGTTACAATGGAGCGCAACTTGCTGGCAAGAGTGTGCGGGAAGTGCGGCTACTATGCATAAATGAGCAAAGTGTCGACCTTTTTAAAGGTAACCATGGGCCTCCTTTTATAGGCGAAGGGGTCACCACAATGGTAAAATAGTAATTGCATCAAGTGAATAGTGGCTGCAGTGCTATCATACCTAACCCTGACGGATTAGGACAAAAGCAATAAATGCGCCTTGAGGTGTTGTGCTGGGGTAAGCTTCGGCAAGGAAGTGTCTCACCTTCTATGTCGTTCGCTCAGCTACCTCCTATTATCTTGGCACGCCTCTGGGATATCATTAAAGCTGATCTTCAGGCGGCGTGATGACACGTACCTCAACAAGCCTCACCTAACTGTCTGTGCACTCAACAGCTATTTGTCAAGTGACTAGCTGATCGCTGAGGTGGAGCGGTCGAGACAGAGGGAGCTTGCTGGACAGAGCTTGCCGGGTCTTCGCTTGCCGGTGTGTAGCTTGCCGGAACTCCAGTATCGACTTTCAGTATTTCCTTAATACTTCTCGATCACCTGCCTAGAGGTCTTCTTCATGGTTTTAGCAACCAAGTCTTGAATGTTCTTCAGGGTCATTCTCCGGTAAGCCCTTGCTATCGGGAAGGCTACTATTGTCTATGCATAAGTCAGTGTACTAAAGCACCCATGTTCTAGTACACCAACATGAGCCCCCGGGCCTGGGCCACACGCGTGCAAGGCGTCCTTGGGCTAGGCCCAAAAAAATACACAGACGCACATGGCAAATAATTACTGATGTAATCATGATTTTTACTGCACGCCCACGATGCACATTAAATGCGAGACATGGGGGAAGTGGAAAGTAAAGGCAAATGGGTCCGTGCACCTGTAAAAATGCAGACACGTTAGGTGGTGGTGAACCAACCCCCGTGCCTTCCCCATACAAAAGGGAATCTGTAGGAGCGCTGCTCATCCACTTCCCCAATCTCCATTCTCGCCACCACCATCGTCTTCAACCTTGCGATAGGGTAGAGCTCTCCCTTGCCGTTGCGCTACACCTTTGCCTGCCACCAAATCCACTCCCGTGAAGCCGTTATGGCGCTGAAGAAGGCCCAAAACAAGCTACTCGACCCGTAGGCAGAGGAGAGGAGGGAAGCCAGCACAGCGCACCAGAGGGAGAAAATCGTCTTCCATCCGCCATCACTCGACAAGAATGATCTGGTGACGCGGTACGCCTACATGTGGGGGAAGGAGACCAAGGATCATGGTGCACCGCACGTTGCTACCTCTTGAGCACTGCGTTGGTTTTCCCTTGAAGAGGAAAGGGTGATGCAGCAAAGCAGCGTACGTATTTCCCTCAGTTTTTGAGAACCAAGGTATCAATCCAGTAGGGGACCACACGTGAGTCACCTCGTACCCACACAAATAAATAAGAACCTCGCAACCAACGCGATAAAGGGGTTGTCAATCCATTCACGGGCACTTGTAAGAGTTAGATCTGATAGAGATAATAATAAGATAAATATTTTTGGTACTTTTATGATATAGGTTGAAATTAAAGATTGCAAAATAAAATAGATTGGAAACTTGTATGATGGAGAATAGACCCAGGGGCTATAGGTTTCACTAGTGGCTTCTCTCAAGATAGCATAAGTATTACGGTGGGTGAACAAATTACTGTCGAGCAATTGATAGAAAAGAAATAATTATGAGAATATCTAGGTATGATCATGTATATAGGCATCACTTCCGTGACAAGTAGACCGACTCCTTCCTGCATCTACTACTATTACTCCACACATCGACCGCTATCCAGCATGCATCTAGAGTATTAAGTTCATAAGAACAGAGTAACGCCTTAAGCAAGATGGCATGATGTAGAGGGATAAACTCATGCAATATGATATAAACCCCATCTTTTTATCCTCGATGGCAACAATACAATACGTGTCGTTTCCCTTTCTGTCACTGGGATCGAGCACCACAAGATTGAACCCAAAGCTAAGCACTTCTCCCATTGCAAGAAAGATCAATCTAGTAGGCTAAACCAAACTAATAATTCAAAGAGACTTGCAAAGATAAACCAATCATACATAAAAGAATTCAGAGAAGATTCAAATATTGTTCATAGATAAACTTGATCATAAACCCACAATTCATCGGATCTTGACAAACACACCGCAAAAGAAGATTACATCGAATAGATCTCCAAGAGAATCGAGGAGAACTTTGTATTGAGATCCAAAGAGAGAGAAGAAGCCATCTAGCTAATAACTATGGACCCGAAGGTCTAAAGTAAACTACTCACACATCATCAGAGGGACCATGGAGTTGATGTAGAGGCCCTCCTGATCAATGCCCCCTCTGGCGGAGCTCCAAAAAAGGACCCAAGATGGGATCTCTTGGGTACAGAAGGTTGCGACGGTGGAAATAGGGTTTCGTGGTGCTCCTGGATGTTTTCGGGTACGTAGGTATATATAGGAGGAAGAAGTAGGTCGATGGAGCCATGAGGGGCCCACGAGGGGGGAGGGCGCACCCAGGGGGGTAGGCGTGCCCCCTGCCTCGTGGCCACCTCGTTCGTTTCTTGACGTCCACTCCAAGTCCTCTGGATCACGTTTGTTCCAAAAATCACGCTCCCGAAGGTTTCATTCCGTTTGGACTCCGTTTGATATTCCTTTTCTGCGAAACACTGAAATAGGCAAAAAAGCAGCAATTTGGGCTAGGCCTCCGGTTAATAGGTTAGTCCCAAAAATAATATAAAAGTGTAAAATAAAGCCCATTAACATCCAAAACAGATAATATAATAGCATGGAACAATCAAAAATTATAGATACATTGGAGATGTATCAGCATCCCCAAGCTTAATTCCTGCTCGTCCTCGAGTAGGTAAATGATAAAAACAGAATTTTTGATGTGGAATGCTTTCTAGAATATTCTCCATTATGGCATGACTGTTCAGATCTGAAAGATTCAAGATAAAAGTTTATTGTTGACATAAAAATAGTAATATTCCAAGTATGCTAATCAAGCAATTATGTCTTATCAAAATACCATAGCCAAAGAAAACTTATCCCTACAAAGTCATATAGTTTGGCCATGCTTCATTTTCATCACACAAAATGCTCTCATCATGCACAACCCCGATGACAAGCCAAGCAATTGTTTCATACTTAGCCTTTTCAAACTCTTTCAACTTTTACGCAATATATGAGCGCGAGCCATGGACATATCACTATGGGTGGAATAGAATATGATGATTGAGGTTGTGTGAGAAGACAAAAAGGGAGAAAGTCTCACATTGACGCGACTAATCAATGGGCTATGGAGATGCCCACCGATTGATGTCAATGCAAGGAGTAGGGATTGCCATGCAACGGATGCACTAGAGCTATAAATATATGAAAGCTCATCAAAGAAACTAAGTGGGTGTGCATCCAACTCGCTTGCTCACGAAGACCTAGGGCATTTGAGGAAGCCCATCATTGGAATATACAAGCCAAGTTCTATAATGAAAAATTCCCACCAGTATATGGAAGTGACAAAATAAGAGACTCTCTATCATGAAGATCATGGTGCTACTTTGAAGCACAAGTGTGGAAAAAGGATAGTAACATTGTCCCTTCTCTCTTTTTCTCTCATTCTCTTTTTTTATTTGGGCCTTCTTCCCTTTTTTTGGCCTCTTTTTTTTCGTCCGGAGTCTCATCCCGACTTGTGGGGGAATCATAGTCTCCATCATCCTTTCATCACATGGGACAATGCTCTAATGATGATCATCACACTTCTATTTTCTTACAACTCAAGAATTAAAACTCGATACTTAGAACAAAATATGACTCCATGTGAATGCCTCCGGCGGTGTACCGGGATTGTGATGAATCAAGAGTGACATGTATGAAAAATTAAGCATGGTGGCCTTGCCACAAATACGATGTCAACTACATGATCATGCAAAGCAATATGAAAATGATGATGCATGTCATAATAAATGGAACGGTGGAAAGTTGCATGGCAATATATCTCAGAATGACTATGAAATGCCATAATAGGTAGGTATGGTGGCTGTTTTGAGAAAGATATAAGGAGGCTTATGTGTGATAGAGCGTATCATATCACAGGGTTTGGATGCACCGGCGAAGTTTGCACCAACTCTCAAGGTGAGAAAGGGCAATGCACGGTACCGAAGAGGCTAGCAATGTTGGAAGGGTGAGAGTGCGTATAATCCATGGACTCAACATTAGTCATAAAGAACTCACATACTTATTGCAAAAATCTACAAGTCATCAAAACCAAGCACTACGCGCATGCTCCTAGGGGGATAGATTGGTAGGAAAAGACCATCGCTCGTCCCCAATCGCCACTCATAAGGAAAGCAATCAAATAACACCTCATGCTTCAAATTTGTCACATAACGTTTACCATACGTGCATGCTAGCACAAGTATTCATCAATTTCACAATTACTCAACTAGCAGACCTCTAATATTACCACCTTTATATCTCAAAACCATCTATCAAGCATCCAACTTCTCTTAGCATTTAAAATTTATAACCAAAGTGAATTACCATGCTGTTCTAAAGGACTCTCAAAATGATATAAGTGAAGCATGAGAGATCAATTATTTCTATAAAAATAGAATCACCGCCGTGCTCTAAAAGATATAAGCGAAGCACTAGAGCAAAAAATTATCCAACTCAACAGATATAAGTGAAGCACATAGAGTATTCTAATAAATTCCAATTCATGTGTGTCTCTCCCAAAAGGTGTGTACATCAAGGATGATTGTGGTAAACTAAAAATCAAAGACTCAAGTCATACAAGACGCTCCAAGCAAAACACATATCATGTGGCGAATAAAAATATAGCTCCAAGTAAAGTTACCGATGGACGGAGACGAAAGAGGGGATGCCTTCCGGGGCATCCCAAAGCTTAGGCTTTTTGGTGTCCTTGGATTTTACCTTGGGGTGCCTTGGGTATACCCAATCTTAGGCTCTTTCCACTCCTAGTTCCATAATCCATCAAATCTTTACCCAAAACTTGAAAACTTCACAACACAAAACTTAAAAGAAAATCTTCGTGAGCTCCGTTAGTAAAAGAAAACAAACCACCACTTCAAGGTACTGTAATGAACTCATTCTTTATTTATATTGGTGTTAGACCTACTGTATTCCAACTTTTCTATGGTTCATAAGCTCTATTACTAGCCATAGATTCATCAAAATAAGCAAACAACACACGAAAAACAGAATCTGTCAAAAACAGAATAGTCTGTAGTAATCTGTAGGTTTAGAATACTTATGGAACCCCAAAAATTCTAAATAAATTTCTGGAAGTTAGGAATTCATCTATTAATCATCTTCAAAAAGAATTAACTAAATACCACTCTCCAATAAAAAATGGCAGCAATTCTCTTGAGCGCTAAAGTTTATGTTTTTTACAGCAAGATCAAAAATACTTCCCCCAAGTCTTCCCAACGGTTCTACTTGGCACAAACACTAATTAAACACAAAAAACAAAACCAAAACAGAGGCTAGATAAATTATTTATTACTAAACAGGAACAAAAATCAAGGAATAAAAATAAAATTGGGTTGCCTCCCAACAAGCGCTATCGTTTAACGCCCCTAGCTAGGCATAAAAGCGAAGATAGATCTAGGTATTGCCATCTTTGGTCGGCAATCCATAGGTGGCTCTCATAATAGATTCATATGGTAATTTAATTTTCTTTCTAGGGGAGTGTTCCATGACTTTCCTTAACGGAAATTGGAATCTAATATTCCCTTCCTTCATATCAATAATTGCATCAATCGTTCTAAGGAAAGGTCTACCAAGAATAATAGGACATGAAGGATTGCAATCTATATCAAGAACAATGAAATCTACGGGCACATAATTCCTATTTGCAACAATAAGAACATCGTTAATCTTTCCCATAGGTTTCTTAATAGTGGAATCCGCAAGGTGCAAGTTTAAAGAGCAATCATCAAATTCACGGAAATCTAGCAAATCACACAAAGTTTTTGGGATCGTGGAAACACTAGCACCCAAATCACACAAAGCATAGCAGTCATGATCTTTAATTTTTATTTTAATTGTAGGTTCTCACTCATCATAAAGTTTTCTAGGGATAGAAACTTGCAACTCAAGTTTTTCTTCATAAGATTGCATCAAAGCATCAACGATATGTTTAGTAAAAGCTTTATTTTGACTCTAAGCATGAGGAGAATTTAGCACGGATTGCAACAAGGAAATACAATCTATCAAAGAGCAATTATCATAATTAAATTCCTTGAAATCCAAGATAGTGGGTTCATTGCTATCTAAAGTTTTAACCTCTTCAATCCCACTTTTAACAATTTTAGCATCAAGATCTAAAAACTCCGAATTTTTGGGACGCCTTCTAACTAAAGTTGACTCATATCCAGTCCCATCATTATCAAGATTCATATTTCAAAACAAGGATTTAATAGGAGACACATCAATCACTTTTAGATCTTCATCCTTATTATCATGAAAACTAGAAGAACATGCTTTCACAAAGCAATCTTTCTTAGCACGCATCCTAGCGGTTCTTTCTTTGCACTCATCAGTGGAAATTCTCATGGCTTTGAGAGATTCATTGATATCATGCTTAGGTGGAATAGATCTAAGTTTCAAAGAATCAACATTAAGAGAAATTCTATCCATGTTCCTAGCCAACTCATCAATCTTAAGCAATTTTTCTTCAATCAAAGCATTGAAACTCTTTTGTGAACTAATAAATTCTTTAATACTAGATTAAAAATCAGAGGGCATCTTATTATAATTTCCATAAGAATTGTTGTAGGAATTACCATAATTATTAGAGGAATTACTAGGAAACGGCCTAGAATTAAAATCACCTCTATACACATTGTTACCAAAATTGTTCCTTCCAACAAAATTCAAATCCATAGATTCATTATTATTCTCAATCAAAGTAGACAAAGGCATATCATTGGGATCAGTAGGAGTGCTCTTATTAGCAAACAATTTCATAAGTTCATCCATCTTTCCACTCAAAACATTAATCTCTTCAATTGCATGCACCTTTTTACTAGTAGATCTTTTAGTGTGCCAGAATAATTAACCATAATATTATCTAGAAGTTTGGTAGATTCTCCTAAAGTGATTTCCATAGAAGTGCCTCCCTCGGCCGAATCTAAAAGATTTCTAGAGGCAAAATTCAATCCAGCATAATTTTTTTGTATAATCATCCATAAATTCAAACCATTTGTCGGGCAATTACGTATTATTAATTTCATTCTCTCCCAAGATTGTGCAACATGCTCATGATCAAGTTGCTTAAAATTCATAATATCGTTTCTAAGAGAGATGATCTTAGTGGGAGGAAAGTACTTAGAGATAAAATATCTTTGCACTTATTCCATGAATCAATGCTATTTTTAGGCAAAGACGAAAACCAAGCTTTAGCACGATCTCTAAGCGAAAACGGAAATAGCTTAAGTTTGAAAATATCATTATCCACATCTTTCTTCTTTTGCATATCACACAAATCAACAAAGTTGTTTAGATGGGTAGCGACATCTTCACTAGGAAGGCCAGAAAATGAATCTTTCATGACAAGATTCAGCAAAGCATTATTAATTTCACAAGATTCAGCATCGGTAAGAGGAGCAATCGGAGTGCTAATAAAATCATTATTGTTGGTATTGGCAAAGTCACACAGTTTAGTATTATCTTGAGCCATCGTGACAAGCAAGCAATCTAACACACAAGCAAACAAGCGAAGAAAAAGCGAATGGAAAGAGGGGGCGAAAGAAAAAGAGGGCGAATAAAATGGCAAGGGTGAAGTGGGGGAGAGGAAAACGAGAGGCAAATGGAAAATAATGTAAATGCGAAGGATAAGAGTTGTGATGGGTACTTGGTATGTCTTGACTTGGCGTAGATCTCCCCGGCAACGGCGCTAGAAATCCTTCTTGCTACCTCTTGAGCACTGCATTGGTTTTCCTTGAAGAGGAAAGGGTGATGCAGCAAAGCAGCGTAAGTATTTCCCTCAGTTTTTGAGAACCAAGGTATCAATCCAGTAGGAGACCACACGCGAGTCACCTCGTACCTACACAAACAAATAAGAACCTCACAACCAACGTGATAAAGGGGTTGTCAATCCCTTCACGGCCGCTTGCAAGAGTGAGATCTGATAGAGATAATAATAATAAGATAAATATTTTTGGTATTTTTATGATATAGATTGAAAGTAAAGATTGCAAAATAAAATAGAATGGAAACTTGTATGATGGAGAATAGACCCGGGGGCCATAGGTTTCACTAGTGGCTTCTCTCAAGATAGCATAAGTATTACGGTGGGTGAACAAATTACTGTCGAGCAATTGATAGAAAAGCGAATAATTATGATAATATCTAGGTATGATCATGTATATAGGCATCACGTCCGTGACAAGTAGACCGACTCCTGCCTGCATCTACTACTATTACTCCACACATCGACCGCTATCCAGCATGCATCTATAGTATTAAGTTCATAAGAACAGAGTAACACCTTAAGCAAGATGACATGATGTAGAGGGATAAACTCATGCAATATGATATAAACCCCATCTTTTTATCCTCGATGGCAACAATACAATATGTGCCGTTTCCCTTTCTGTCACTAGGTTCGAGCACCGCAAGATTGAACCCAAAGCTAAGCACTTCTCCCATTGCAAGAAAGATCAATCTAGTAGGCCAAACCAAACTGATAATTCGAAGATACTTGCAAAGATAAACCAATCATACATAAAAGAATTCAGAGAAGATTCAAATATTGTTCATAGATAAAGTTGATCATAAACCCACAATTCATCGGATCTCGACAAACACACCACAAAAGAAGATTACATCGAATAGATCTCCAAGAGAATCAAGGAGAACTTTGTATTGAGATCCAAAGAGAGAGAAGAAGCCATCTAGCTAATAACTATGGACCCGAAGGTCTGAAGTAAACTACTCATCAGAGGGGCCATGGAGTTGATGTAGAGGCCCTCCGTGATCAATGCCCCCTCCGGCGGAGCTCCGGAAAAGGCCCGAAGATGGGATCTCTTGGGTACAGAAGGTTGCGGCGGTGGAAATAGGGTTTCTGGTGCTCCTGGATGTTTTCAGGGTACGTAGGTATATATAGGAGGAAGAAATAGGTCGGTGGATCCACGAGGGGCCCATGAGGGGGGAGGGCGCGCCCCTGCCTTGTGGCCACCTCGTTCGTTTCTTGACGTCCACTCCAAGTCCTCTGGTGTAACATCCCAAATTTTCAATTTGGAATGTTATACATAGGTCATTCATACATATCATAATTTCTTGCATTTCGTTTTACGATCCTCGAAAATCCTAAGCAACTCAAGGACCCACAGAGAGAGTTGAGGATTTCACGTTCTTCATATTTGAATTTTATCAAATATTGAGGCAATGATCATTTTGGTTTTAATAATTTTCTCTCTGAAAATATTTCATATTAAAATATATGAAAGGAGATAATATGACTTCTCCAAAAATAAGTGAAATATTGGAGGAAAAAATTTAAAATCAAATGAATAAATTTTATTTGGATTTTATGGCAATTTTATTCGAATTAGGAAAAATATGCGTTTTTCAAAATTGCATTAGAGGCGCAAATAAATGTTCACTTTGTCCGGAATATTATTAGAGGACAGTGAAAATTTAATTCAAGATCTTTGGAGTCCGTTTAGTATTTCTTTCATTTGTTTTTACGCGTCAGTTTTTTTTAAAAGATAGCATCGACCTAACGGGCCGTGCCCGACTAGGACACCGCCCGACCGGCTTTTTAAGGCGAGGCCCGAAGCCCGCGAAGCCGCCAGCCCCGCTCAAACCCTAGCGCCGCCGCACCGCCTCCCGCCGCCAGCGCCTCCCGCCACGACGCCGCTGCGCTACGAAGCCGCCGCCCGCCGCGCCACTTCCCGCCGCCGATCCCGCCGCCACCGACCCCGCCCGCCGCTGTCGGATCCGCCGCCGATCCCGCCGACGCCGAGGTAGCTGCCGCCGCCATCCGGATTTCTCAAGAAAACCATTGTTTTTTTAGAAAACCCTAGATCTAGTTGATGAGGTAGAACCTATTACCTGTTTCAATATCAAACTCTTGGGAGTTACTTCTACGTTATGCTTATACTGCTATGCTATGCTAGTAGACGTGGATTGGGTTTGAGTGTATCCATGACATATGTGAGTGTTTAATTAATGGTTCAATTCTAAGGTGGCAACTTCAATACACATCTGGGTGGATTGTTGGTTTTGGGCACCTGGGGTTATACCAGTGTTATCCTAGGAGATCCCGGGGTTATACCGTGTGATCCTCCTATGGTCCGCCACCCAGGCTCAAAGGGATCATAAGATTATTCATGCTAGAAACTTCCGTGTGCAGCCACAAGCTATTATGGGCTCTAGCATAGTTGAGTAGGTTGCATGACCTCTTCCAGTGGTAGGCTAGCAGATGTAGGGGATGTAGGTTGGTACTGTCTACCCGGGGTTAGAGTTAATGCTTCTGAAAGACTGTGTCTTGGTCATCCGTTTCTCAAACACCATGTAGTGCGAGAAATCCAATGGAGGAGATCAAGTCTTGTGGGGAAAAGTGCGCAAGCCTCTGCAGAGTGTACAAACTAATCATGGTTAGCCGTGTCCCCGGTTATGGACAACTTGAGTATCTGGTTCTTAGATTATCATATGGATCTCATCAATCTAAATTAATTTGTTGGGTTGATAATTACTTTTAATTGGGATTAAGATGGGGGTACCGTTCTCAATGTTTCAACCACCATGATAGTTAAATAAAGTATATTCCTTTGTTGTAGGAAAAAATTGGCTTTTCGCAAAAACATTATAATCATAGAGCCTCCACCAGCCAAATATGCATGTAGTGATAACATTTACCTGTTCATTGCTCTACTGTGTTATATTGCCAGCATATTCCATGTGCTGACCCGTTTTCAGGCTGCAACATATCATGTTGCAGACTTTTCAGACGAGGAGTAAGATGCGATAGGTCGTTTGTCATGCACTCAGCTATGACGTTGGAGTTGATGGACTCACTTATCTTCCAAGTCTTCTGCTGTTATCTTATTTAGATGGCCTTAAGCCATATTTATTGTAATAAGTTCTCTTTTGAGACATTCGATGTAATAAGTGTGTGATTGCTACTCTGTTATTAATCTTTTGAGTACTGTGTGTGTCAGCATTACCGATCCAGGGATGACACTGAACATAGAGACTTGACCGCCCGAGGTCGGGTCGCTACAAGATGGTATCAGAGCACACGTTGAATGTAGGACACGACAACTAAGATGAACCATAGGACACTCTTCTCTACTCATTTCTGACTCCTCTCCATTTTCTACTCTTTAGGACGGCGGACTCGAGGAACAAGTTTGCACAACCGGATGAAGACACACCCTTTGGACGACATCTGAAGGAAGTCAATAGGTACCTGATCATCGAAATACCAAGCTTCATCGGGACCTACACTGCCACTTTACCAGAAGAGGAGCGTTGGTTGATTCGAGTTCAAGTTCCAGGAAGGACATTCATGCCAGTCACTAAACCCATAGAGTTTTCCTTTGACGCACCAACCTGGAGTCTAGGCAAGAGCATGACAGCCCACATCGCCATAGGACGCATCAGCAAAGTTTACCACAAGGAGCTTAAGGACACTATCTACCAGATATGTGGGCGCCGAGATGAGCAATGGGAGATGATCAGCACCAGGAAGGACAGGTCCATTGCAGCATTCATCCTGGAGTTAAACCATCATATTCGTCGCTAGGAGAACCAGATGTGTGCAAGCATGATAGATTTGAAGAAGGTGATGACCAGGATAACAGAGCTAGTAGAGGAGCTTAAGTCTACACGTGATGGTTATGAGGAGGAAATGATGATACTTGTGGAGAAGAATGACGACATGACAAGGAAGCTAGGAGTTTTCATGGGAGACCCCGCGCCAGGAGGAGAAGACGACGAACCCAAGGAAATTCATTCTGACGACTACATCATCATCGACGACACCGACTCCGACCCCGACGATAGTGATGATGATTATGAAGACGAAGCTGGAGCAGATATCATGGAGTCTTCCACCGATCAAAATTTCTAGTAGACCACCATATGATCAGTAGTGTTTCCCCATGTATATAGAATAGTCCAAGCACTGTAACGATAGTTAGATCGATTGTATGTCCTTGCTTGCTTGATTGAGTGATATGATATGATTGTGTTTGTCTCATGTGCATATGGGTAGTGCTTTCTCCTTAGACCTCATTCTATTCTAATCTCTCCCCTCTAAAACCCATCAGATGCCTCCGAGACATGACCCCGGTTTTGCTTTCCCACCGGAGCTCACTCACTTGATCTAGCAGCAGAATACACTAATGCAGTTGCTAGTTCAGAATCAGGGCAAGGGCAACAACCCACCGCCACCACCTCCAGTTGACAACTTAGCCTGCTTTCTGAGGTTACAGCCGTCGGTGTTTTCCAGTAGCACCGAGCCCATAGTTGCAGATGATTGGCTACGTAGGATTGGAATAGAGTTAACCACTGCCGGTTGCACAGATGCTGAAAAGGTGCGTTTTGCCGCACACAAATTGGATGGACCCGTAGCCGCATGGTGGGAGAATTACACATCCACTTTTCCCATAGCCAATGTTACTTGGGAGTAGTTTCAGCAAGCTTTCCACACATCCCATGTCTCAACTGGAGCTATGAGCATGAAGAAGCATGAGTTTCGCAACTTGCGCCAGGGAAATCATACTGTGGCCCAGTACGTAGATGAGTTTAGTAAGCTATCTTGTTATGCCCCTGATGATGTGGCCACAGATGCCGCGAAGCAAGAGAAGTTTATGGAAGGGCTTAATGATGAGATGAGCATGCAGTTGATGGTGGCAACATTTAACAACTACCAGGAGCTGGTAGACAAGGCTCTTATGATTGAAGGGAAGCAGCAGCAGATTGAGAGCCGCAAGAGGAAGTATGGACAAGGAAAGTACAATTTTGGAGCTCAGCAGAAGCCTCGTTTCACCTCGAGCTCAGGAGGATTGACCCATAACCATGGGGGCCATACTCACAATGGAGGTAGTTCGCATAACCATAGCGGCCCCAAGAATGGAAACGGGAATGGAGCAGGTAGTAACCAGAACCGCTCTAACCAAGCCACACCCGCCAAGAAGGATCAAAGTCACATTACCTGTTTCAAGTGCGGGAAGACTGGACACTACGCCAATGATTGTCCAGAATTGAAGAACGGAAATGGCAATGGAAGCGCTGGGAAGAAGCCCAACCCTTTCAACAGAGGACAAGTGAACCACGTGAATGTGGATGAGGTGGAAGAGCAGCCTGATGCAGTTATCGGTAAGTTTTTGGTTAAGTCTTACCGCCGTTGTTTTATTTGATACTGGTGCTTCACATTCATACATTTCAAGGGGATTTGTGGACAAGTTTAAGTTACCCACCTTAGCTCTTAGGACACCCTTGCTAGTGAGCTCACTCGGTGCGGAGTATATGGCCAGCCGATGGTGCGATCGGATACCCATAACCATCGATAGCCATGTTTTCCCCTCAGACCTAGTGATTTTGGAGTCACAAGGATTGGATGTGATACTAGGAATGGATTGGTTATTGAAGTATGGAGGGAACATTGATTGTGCTAGCAGATCAATTCTACTCACCACCCCGAAGGGAAAAAGGATCAAGTATGTATCTAGGCATGCGCCTAGGGGGACTCAAGTAAATTCTCTCTCAGGAGTTGTTCAGGAGGAAGTGCCGGTAGTGAAGGATTACCCCGATGTATTTCCAGAGGAGTTACTAGGCATGCCACCAGATTGAGATATTGAGTTTTTGATAGAGCTAATGCCAGGCACCGGACCAATATCGAAGAGATCGTACCGGATGCCCGCAAATGATCTAGAAGAGATCAAGAAGCAGATTAAGGAGTTGTTGGAGAAAGGTTACATCTGACGAAGTTCATCACCATGGGGAGTACCAGTGCTCTTGGTTGAGAAGAAGGATGGATCATTGAGAATGGTTGTTGATTATCGTGCGTTGAATGAAGTGACAATCAAGAACAAGTACCCACTACCAATGATCAATGATTTCTTTGACCAGCTGTAAGGAGCTAAAGTGTCTTCGAAGATCGATTTGCGATCAGGATATCACCAGCTAAAGATTCGAGAAAAGGATATACCAAAAACAACATTCACCACAAGGTACAGGTTATATGAGTATACGGTTATGTCATTTGGACTGACTAACACCCTTGCCTATTTCATGAGTATGATGAACAAGGTGTTCATGGAGTTCTTGGATAATTTTGTCGTGGTGTTTATTGATGATATTTTAGTATACTCGAAGAATGAAGAGGAACACAAGGAGCATTTGCGTTTGGTTCTCGAGAAGCTCAGGGAACATCAGTTATATGCCAAGTTTAGCAAATGTGAGTTCTGGTTGAAGGAAGTTGGATTTCCTGGACATGTTATATCAGGAGAAGGTATAGCAGTGGATCCTACCAAGGTTCAGTCAGTCACCGAGTGGTTGGCACCCACCTCAGTTGGAGAGATCCGCAGTTTTCTTGGACTCGCGGGATACTACCGGAGATTTATTGAGAATTTCTCCAAGATTGCGAAGCCTATGACGGCATTGTTGAAGAAAGAAACCAAGTTCCATTGGACATAGGAATGTGAAGCAAGTTTCCAGGAGTTGAAGAAACGTTTGACTATAGCCCCAGTGCTAATCCTACCGGATATACACAAAGATTTCCAAGTGTATTGCGACGCCTCACGCTTAGGACTTGGAGGAGTACTTATGCAAGACGGAAGAGTTGTTTCATATGATTCAAGACAACTTTGGCCACATGAGTTAAATTATGCTACGCATGATTTGGAGTTAGCAGCCGTAGTGCATGCGCTCAAGACCTAGAGACATTTTCTTATTGGAAGCCGTTGTGATGTGTAGACGGATCACAAGAGTTTGAAGTACATTTTTACCCAGAAGGAGCTGAACCTCAGGCAAAGGAGATGGTTGGAGCTCATAAAGGATTATGATATGAAGTTGCACTATCATCCAGGTAAGGCCAATGTCGTAGAAGACGCTTTGAGTCGGAAGGGTTATGCCAATACCGTAGTAACAGGAGGACTGCCAAGGGAGTCAGCAGAAGATCTCAGGGAGCTACGTTTGGAGATAGTTCCTAGAGGTTTCGTTGCAGCATTGGAGGTTCAGTCAACATTGTTGGAAAAGATTAGAGAAGCTTAGAAGGATGACAAAGAGATTGCTGAACTAAAGGAGAAGATGAGTGAAGGAAAAGCCAAAGGTTTTCGTGAGGACGAGCACGACACCTTGTGGTTTGAGGACCGTGTTTATGTGCCCAATAATGTAGAGATCAGGAAGTTGATACTTCAGGAAGCCCATGACTCGCTATACTCGATACACCCCAGAAACACCAAGATGTATTTGGATTTGAAGGAGCATTTCTGGAGGACTGGAATGAAGAAGGATATTGCCGAGTATGTAGCCGTATGTGATGTATGTCAAAGAGTGAAGGCAGAACATCAGAAGCCAGCAGGACTACTGCAGCCTATGCCGATACCCGAATGGAAGTGGGACAAACTTGGCATGGATTTTATCACCGGATTACCCAGGACCTGTCGTGGTTTTGTCACGGCAGATGTCCTTGTGAAAGGACTTAGTCGTGGATCCATCACTACGGGTTAACTTAAAGGGGTTAAAGCGGACAAGGGACGCGGGAGTTTTATACTGGTTCGGCCCCTTACGATCAAGGTAAAAGCCTACTCCAGTTGTGATGGAATTTCTAGGGTTTCGATGACCAGGGAGCGAATATGCTTTGCCTGGCTCTCGAGTTGTTGTGTGTTGTTCCTAAACCGCCGCCGGGTCGTCCCTTTATATACATAGGTCGATGCCCGTCGGTTTACAGAGTCCCGAGGCCGGATCATCTACGTGTCCAACTCGGTCTCTATTCCTCCTATCTTACAATACAAGTTACATGATAATGTCGGTTTATATCTACAAGCCTTAACCCGCCTTTGGGCCTTTGGCCTCCATAAAGCACCACCATCCTTTGTCTTCCTAGGCTTATAATCCTCATAGAGTTAACCCGACCACTCCTGGCCGGTTTATGTCCAGTAGTAATATCCCCAACATTAGGCCCCAGATTGATTCGAACTTGTTCATGTCAATCTTCAACACTTAGAAAAATTCCTGCCCTTGCACCTTCGCATAGATCTTGTAAACCGCCCTGACGTCATCCTCCGGATTTGTAGTAAACCGCCGTGACATCACCTATTTATTTAAAGCCGAAGATACCCCTTTTATTAATGAGCATCCAACAATCGAGGCAACAATCTTGTTATCTATCCATTTTTTGGGCTCCTCCATTCCCGCGCCCGTCGCTTATCTCTTTACCCTTATAAATAGAGGCGAAGGACCCCCATTCTTTTCTTTCCGTTGCCTCTTCATCCCTTCTTCTTCCTCATGATGTCTCCGCACTCGAGCGTCGCTGCCATCATCAAGCCTTGCCTCTGCCTCACCGTCGGCTACTGCATCAACCTGTTCGTACCAGAGCACCGCAGCGCACCTCCGCTGCTTTCGCGGCCGCAGTAAGTCCTTCCCTCATTCCTCTCTAGATCCATTTTTAGGGTTCCCACAGGTTCATGGCGTTTGAGGGAGTCCTGGATTAGGGGGTTTCTGGATGGCCGGACTATACCTTCAGCCGGACTCCTGGACTATGAAGATACAAGATTGAAGACTTCGTCCCGTGTCTGGAAGGGACTTTCCTTGGCGTGGAAGGCAAGCTTGGCGATACGGATATGTGGATCTCCTACCATTGTAACCGACTTTGTGTAACCCTAACCCTCTCCGATGTCTATATAAACCGGAGGGTTTTAGTCCGTAGGACAACATACAGAACAACAATCATACCATAGGCTAGCTTCTAGGGTTTAGCCTCTCCGATCTCGTGGTAGATCTACTCTTGTACTACCCATATCATCAATATTACTCAAGTAGGACGTAGGGTTTTACCTTCATCAAGAGGGCCCGAACCTGGGTAAAACTTCGTGTCCCTTGCCTCCTGTTACCATCCGGCCTAGACGCACAGTTCGGGACCCCCTACCCGAGATCCGCCGGTTTTGACACCGACATTGGTGCTTCCATTGAGAGTTCCTCTGTGTCGTCGCTGTTAGGCTTGATGGCTCCTACTATCATCGATAGTGATGCGGTCCAGGGTGAAACTTGTCTCCCCGGACAGATCTCTGTCTTCGGCGGCTTTGCACTGCGGGCTAATTTGCTTGGCCATCTGGAGCAGATCAAAAGTTATGCCCCTGGCCATCAGGTCAGGTTTGGAAGTTGAAACTACACGGCTGACATCCGCGGGGACTTGATCTTCGACGGAGTCGAGCCACTGCTGAGCGCGCCGCACTGTCACGACGGGCATGATTTAGCTCTGCCGCCGAACAGTGCCCTGGAGGCCGCACCCGCATCAGCTTCGACCCTTAATTCGGAGCCAACTGCGCCGATCGAGGATGGGTGGTTGGACGCCGCCTCGGGGGCTGCGATCCCAATGACGATCGAGCCAAACACCAGCCCCGCACTCCATGAGACTCGTGACTCCAAGGAGCCGGACTCCTCCCCGGACTTCGAACCTTCCGCACCCCTGCCGATCGAATCTGATTGGGCGCCGATCATGGAGTTTACCGCCGTGGACATCTTTCAGCACTCGCCCTTTGGCGATATTATGAAATCACTAAAGTCTCTCTCTTTGTCAAGAGAGCCCTGCCCGGATCATGGCCAGCAGGATTGGGATGCGGAAGACGAAGAAATTCGACGCCCACCCACCACCCACTTTGTAGCCACTGTCGATGATTTAACCGACATGCTCGACTTCGACTCTGAAAACATCGACGGTATGGATGACGATGCGGGAGGCGAAGAAGAACCACCGCCGACAGGGCGCTGGACGCCCACCTCATCATATGACGTATACATGGTGGACGCACCAAAAGATGACGACGAGGAGCGGAAGGACGCACCGAAGGCTTGTTCCCTCGAGAAGCAGTCAAAGCGGCGATGCAAGCGCCGCCCCAAATCCCGCCTCGACAGAAATAACGATCACACAGACCCAGCGCTGGAGCAGGGCGAACTGCCGCCGGACAACGACAATCCGGACAATCAAACCGAACAAACAAATTCTATCAAGGATAATAGTCCGGATGACATAACGCCGGACAGGCACCCGGAGCAGCAGAATGCCCATAAAAGGCTTGTTGCCACCGCGAGGAGTCTTAAAAAGAAGAAGCAAAGGCTCAAGGCTGCGCAAGACACACTCCAAATCAGATGGAGTAAAATACTCAACACAACAGCGAGGTACGACGACAATCGCCCCTCCAAGAGCTACCCAAAACGGAAGCTGCTACCTGAATTCGATGAGGAGGCCTCAGACCCCCCACAACCAAATATCAAAGCAGCCACCTGGCCGGATAGACGACCCCTCTACCAACACAGAGCGGCATACAACGCCACTCACAATGCAACACGCGACCCATGCGAGGGCTCGCACCCAAAGGAGGGCGCAACAAGATCCATCTATGGACCACGCAAGCGCGCCCCAGCATATAATGCAACACAACAAACATCCGAACAACACGGTACACCCAGCTACAGGGGTGCCGCACACCCCCTATGTTTCACCGATGAGGTGCTGGACCATGAATTTCCAGAGGGATTCAAACCCGTAAACATAGAGACATATGACGGAACAACAGACTCTGGGGTCTAGATTGAGGACTACATCCTTCATATCCATATGGCTCGAGGAGATGATCTCCACGCCATCAAGTACTTACCCCTCAAGCTCAAAGGGCCAGCTCGTCACTGGCTTAAAGGCCTCCCCGAAAGCTCCATTGGAAGTTGGGAAGAGCTCGAAGACGCCTTTCGGGCAAATTTTCAAGGGACTTATGTCCGACCTCCGGATGCGGACGATTTGAGTCATATAACTCAATAGCCTGGAGAGTCAGCCCGAAAGCTTTGGAACAGGTTTCTTACTAAAAAGAACCAGATTGTCGACTGTCCGGACGCCGAAGCCTTGGCAGCTTTTAAGCATAGCGTCCGTGATGAATGGCTCGCCAGACACCTCGGCCAAAATAAGCCGAGAATGATGGCCGCATTAACAAGCCTCATGACCCGCTTTTGCGCGGGTGAGGACAGCTGGCTAGCCAGATGCAGCACCAGCGACCCCAGTACATCTGAAGTTAGAGATGGAAACGGGAAATCACGGTGCAATAGCAATAACAAATGCCGGAATAAAGAAGACAGCACGAAGGGCACGACAGTAAACGCCGGATTCAAAAGCTCTTGGCCAGGTCAGCAAAAGCCGCCCTCTAAAGGCACCAGGGATGAACTGTCCAGCCTCAACAAAATTCTGGACCAAGTATGTCAGATCCATAGTACCCCTGGTAAACCTGCTAATCATACCCACAGAGAATGTTGGGTCTTCAAGCAGTCCGGCAAGATCAACGCCGTACACAAGGGGGAGGATACACCGAGTGAAGACGAGGACGAGCCTCCCAAGCAAGACACTGGGGAACAAAAGAAATTTCCACCAGAAGTCAAAATAGTAAACGTGTTACACGTGATCAAGGGAAAAAACAACGCGGCACTCCCAGGAAAATATACCCAAGTGCCTGTCACCGCAAAGTCCTGCCACTGGTCATCTCAACCGATCACTTTCGACCATCGCGATTACTCAGCAAGTATCCGACGCGCAGGATGGGCTGCCCTGGTATTAGACCCAGTAATTGGCGGATATCACTTCATACGAGTCTTGATGGACGGTGACAGCAATCTAAACCTAATATATCAGGATACAATCCGCGGGATGGGGTTAGACCCAACAAAAATTCGCCATAGCAATACTACCTTTAAAGGAGTAACGCCAGGCCCAGGGGCTCATTGTACGGGCTCCCTCCTACTACAAGTTATATTCGGCTCCCCCGTTAACTTCCGTCGCGAGCATTTAACCTTCCACATCGCTCCGTTCCAAAGTGGTTATCAAGCACTGCTCGAACGCGAAGCTTTCATTCGCTTTAATGCAATACCACACTACGCCTCCCTCACACTCAAGATGCCTGGTCCACGTGGCATCATTTCAGTGAACGGAAACATCAAGCGATCTCTGCGCGCCGAAGAGAGTGCGGCTGCCTTGGCGGCCGCACACTAAAGGCACCCAGACCGGCGAAAGCATCCAATAGGTCGTCAAGACCTCAGACAGAACTAATCAAGTCCGGCGCCGCTATTTATACCGAATAAATGGTCACACCCCTATTTGTCAATACAAGGGGCTCAACGCGCGCAGACAAACGATCATCGTGCTACACCCGTCCAGGATATGTCACAACGGAGACACAGGCGCAGACATGCAGCAGGGACCCGCTCCAAGGATTCTTTTTAGATTAAGACCCTGCGTAAACCTTTTTTACTATCTCTTGTTGATACATATCCACCGTTGAGAAGGATGCTGACGTCTTGGCATGTGGCCACGCCAGAACAATGCACATACCTGGACACAAGGGGCTTCTTACAAAGGCCATTATTTAGGCCCGGTTTATACCACAAAGACCGAATACCTTAGGGAGTGTTCGGCATCGCGAGTTTGGCCCTATATGCATCAGCTCCGAATCATTGTCTTTGGTCAAATGTTGGGTTTTCCCGGCTCCTGTGTTTTGGTGCCTTACGTTCCGCTTTACCGGCTAAGGTAGCACCAGGAGAACTACTGCAATTGTGCCCTGGTTCATCCGGACGAGCACCTCAGTAGAGAAAGCCGAAAACTAACTGTCATGATATAGCGCGAGACTGGTTAACCACTCCATGACCTGTTGGAATGTTAGAATTCCTCCGCCTTAACGAAGGGCCATTTTCCGGCCAGGCATGTACGCACCCCGGGATCGGGAGAGTGCGGAGCCACCAGGGGCTATCTAGTAGCCCCACTATCAAACTCCTATGGCTAAGTGAAAGTGCTAAAGCATTATAGTCCGGTTGCCTCGCTCGCTCCGCTATCACCTCCTTAATAGGACCAAGACGTTGGGTTAAGTGTGAACGCATGTTTTTTGCGAGCACCTCTGCATTATATGCGTGGGGGTTGAAGCCGACGGCTGCAATCTTTCAGGTTATACACATGTATACATAAACGGCCGCCCAGGAGGCATCATATTACTTTCAGGCAAAAGTATAAAAATAGCCTTATAAAAATATATAAAAGCATTTCGCTTACAATGAGATTACATATCACTCAAACATAATATTTTTTGAGCACTGGGTCTCTATCAAATGAGCACCCTCAAGAACTTCTTCAAAGTAGTGCTCAGCAGCCATTCAGCCTATGGCCGAATCCCGCGCTGCAACAGTGGTAGCATCCATCTCCGCCCAGTATGCTTTAACACGGGCAAAGGCCATCCGTGAGTCCTCTATGCACGCCGACCTCTTCATCGCATTAATGCGCGGCACCACGTCAAGGAAGTGCTGCACCAAGCTGAAATAGCTGTTCGGTTTTGGCCTTTCCGGCCATAGCTGATCCACAACAGACCTCACGGCGAGTCCGGACAACCTATTCAGTTCGGCCCATTCGGCTAATTGGTCAGTCAATGAAAGCGGACGCTCGGGAGAATGGAATTGTGTCCAAAACAGCTAGTCCACTTCACGGTCCGTCTGACCCTGGAAGTACTTGGCCGCATCGGCAGCGCTCGCCGCCAAATCCATATACACATCCTCCGAACTCCACAGCCGATCCAGAGGGGCATACCGTGGATCTCCGAACTTCCGCCGCAACATAAAGGATTTCCCAGCTACAATATCCCCGGCTTCCCGCAGCTCCTCCTTCTTCGCCCTCATAGCAGAGCGGATGTCTTTTCTCGTCGCAGCAACCTTCTCAAGGTCCGATGCCTTCACTAGGTTTTCCTTTTCAAGAACCCGGCAACGGTCGGCGGCGGCTTGTAATTCTATGGCCATCTTGGCCATCTTATCTCGGCTCTCGCCATGCGCGGCCTTCTCGGCTTTCAACTCTTCGTCCGCCTTCAAAGCAGCCGTATTACCAAACCTCGCTTGTTCCTTAGCTAGGGCAAGTTCTGCCCGCAAGGCTTCAACAGTGGCAGCTCCATCTGCAGTCAGAACATATTAAAGATACTGGCATCATGCTGCTCTTACTATGTGGCGTTTACCAGATAATGACACTTACCCTGTGCCTCGTTAAGCCTTTTGTTAACAAGCTCGATGTCGGCGTCTGCCGCATCCAACTGCCATTTTAAATGGGCAATCTCGCTAGTCCGGCTAGCCACCGGAGCTTCCATCACCTGCACATAGAGGCAGTATGGTTATTACCTGGGAATATGATCCTCTGTTCGTCGTCGTTTCCGACGACAACCAGAGTCTCAGGGGCTACTATCTACACAGGGCACACCTAGCATGTACAGGACTATCATACATTATTTTACGTACCTCAAAGCCTGTCAGTAGACTCATAAAAGCTTCATGCAATCCGCTTTCGGCGGACGAGATTCTCTCCATCACCGTATTCATCAGCATCCGGTGTTCATCTGAGATGGCCGCTCGCCCCACCAACTCCCTCAGAACATCCGGTCGCACACCAGACGGTGCCGGACTCTTTTGTCTGCTCTCTTCGGGAGCTGGACACTGGGAGCTTCGGGGGTCAATGGGATTATCTTCTGGCCTCACCGGACTTGGAGAGGCCCTCCGCGACGACACTTCGGGGTCGCCCGCTTCTGGAGCGGAGGAGTCCGGAGGAGGCGTTTCGCTCTCCATCATCTCTGGAAGAAGATCCCCCGAAGACGAGCTCATTTGAGAGGGGCTAAGACCCGAACTGCAAAGATATATGCGGTGGTTATTTTCTCAGAAGAAAAAGATGGCATACCTGTACTATTAAAGTATTTCGGGTCAATTACGACTCACTGGAGAATTGATCCCCCCGCGGACTTTGTGCGGCAAAGCACCCCCATGGTAGGACCCTCTATGGGAGACTTCTTCTCCCGTTTGGAAGCTTCGGCTTCCGAATCCCTGGGCGCAGTCCTTTTCCTCCTCCGGTCATCTTCCTTCATGGAGACGCTCGCTCCCTCGGTTAGAATGGGCAGCGTTGGGGGCCCGTGTCCGCCCGTATTATCCTCCCTAGTATCTTCCTTCAAGGGCTCCGGGCAATGTGCGACCTGGAGCATCTTTTCCAATACCGGATTGTCCAAACCCTCAGGGAGGGGGGCCGAACACCGAATCAACTTTGCCTTTGTTAGCCAGTCCTGGTCAAAAAGCAAACTCTCAGAAATAACTTCGTAACAAATGAGAGATAGTATGTTCGGCCGGAAGATTTCTTACCTGTTCGGCGGCGCGGTTACTGCTCAGGCCCACGTCCTCGATGATTTCCGGACACTCTACCCGAGGTCTGAAGAATGACTTGTACATCTCCTCGGGCGTCAGGCCGAGGAAATTTTGAATGACACGCGGTCCCTCAGGATTGAACTCCCACAAGCGAAGGGGCCGGCGTTTGCAAGGCTGGACTTGACAAACCAGCATAACTTGTATTACCACAACCAAACTAAAATCTCCATTGAAGAGATCTCCAATGCGGCTTTGCAGTATAGGCACGTCCTTGGCTAGACCCCAGCTCAGACCTCTGCTGATCCATGACATCAGTTGTGGTGGAGGGCCCGAGCGGAAAATAGGGGCGGCCGCCCACTTGGCACTTCTAGGAGCCGTAATGTAGAACCACTCCTGTTGCCACAATTCAGACACCTCTAGAATGGAACCTTTGGGCCATGGATCTCCCGTCATCTTGCATATTGAGGCACCTCCGCACGCTGCATGTTGCCCCTCGATCATCTTCGGCTTTACTTCAAAGGTTTTGAGCCACAGGCCAAAGTGAGGGGTAACCCGGAGGAAGGCCTCACACACGACAATAAATGTCGTGATATGAAGAAAGGAGTCCGGAGCTAGATCATGGAAATCTAGCCCGTAATAAAACATCAAACCCCTGACGAAAGGATCCAGAGCGAGGCCTAGACCTCGGAGGAAGTGGGAGACGAACACGACGTTCTTGTTGGGTTCGGGGGAGGGGATGGCCTGCCCTCGGGCAGGCAACCGATGCGAAACCTCGGCGGTCAGATATCTGGCCTCCCTCAACCTTTTGATGTCTTCTTCCGTGACGGAGGAAGGCATCCATCGGCCTTGAAGGCTAGATCCGGACATGATTGAAGGTTCGGGGCGCCTGACCTGAACTTTGGGTGTTTGAGCTTGAGGTGGGGGAAGGATTCGATTGAGCACGTGAGGGAAAAAATAAAAGCCTTGTCCCTTTATAAAGAGGGTGAATATCAAGCGCCCTCTCCGTGGCCGTTTGGACTTGCCTATAGTCTAGGAGTCCTAGAAGCGGTTGGGTTACCCGCGCCCGTATCGATGAGAATCCCGGAATAAGGGGACATGATCTCTGCTTTAACAAGACGTGCCAAGGAAACCGCCTCGCATGACACGCTGAGGTGGGATAATAAAACAATTCGAATAAAGGCTTGGCTGTGGTGCGATGTCACACTACGGAATACGTCAGCAGATTAGATTTGTGTAAATATTATTCTCTCTATGGCAATATGTGGAAACTTATTTTGCGGAGCCGGACACTATCTTTGTGTTCAAAATCTTCTATGAAGTACTTGGAGGAGGAACCCGCCTTGCAATGTCGAAGACAATCTGCGCGCCGGACTCGTCGTCATTGAAGCCTGGTTCAGGGGCTACTGAGGGAGTCTTGGATTAGGGGGTGTCCGGATGGCCGGACTATACCTTCAGCCGGACTCCTGGACTATGAAGATACAAGATTGAAGACTTCGTCCCATGTCCGGAAGGGACTTTCCTTGGCGTGGAAGGCAAGCTTGGCGATACGGATATGTGGATCTCCTACCATTGTAACTGACTTTGTGTAACCCTAACCCTCTCTGATGTCTATATAAACCGGAGGGTTTTAGTCCGTAGGACAACATACAGAACAACAATCATACCATAGGCTAGCTTCTAGGGTTTAGCCTCTGCGATCTCGTGGTAGATCTACTCTTGTACTACCCATATCATCAATATCAATCAAGCAGGACGTAGGGTTTTACCTCCACCAAGAGGGCCCGAACCTGGGTAAAACTTTGTGTCCCTTGCCTCCTGTTACCATCCGGCCTAGACGCACAGTTTGTCGGCGTTCTGGGAATGGGGGTCCCCAGACTTGCCTGCCTGCAGCCTGCGGCGTGGCTCAAAGGGTGGCCCAGCACGGCCCGTCTTCACCAACACAAACCCAAGACCCTCGCGAGGGGCCAAGCCTCGCGGGGCGGACGACTCAGGGCTTCCTCAGGCACGGCCTCGTCAGGCTGGCTCACGAGGAGGCGGAGAGATCAAGGCGGGGTACCTCACGAGGTGCCCGTGATGCAAGCCATGACGACTCAGGGCGGCAGGCGGGTCCCAGCCCACGCAACGTCCTCCTTTCCTCTTTGGTGCAAATGGGGCAAGCGCAGCCGCGGAGTACCGAGGCATCAGGCAAAGGTTGCCATTTCGGTGCAATGAGACCAAGACCAGGAGGACTACGAGACGGAGGTCACCGTGGAGCCCAAGACGGCGTCATCACCAGAGCTTTGCGCAGGCGAAGACTACTTTTGTCAGGATAGCTGATACTTGCTGTCCCCCTTCAAATTAGCCCTCCAATGTTGGCTCCCTTCCCGCTCGATAAATAGGACCAGCCACCCGCATAGCAAGGGGTCGGTTGGCTGGAGGCAGAGAGAGAGAGAGAGAGAGAGAGAGAGAGAGAAGGTGACTGAAGTCCACCGAGCAGTTCATCGCCCCAGCCAAGAACAGACCCTCGCGAAGCTGTTCTTCCCTGTATTGTTCATCATCATCAGCCCAAGAGGCAATCCACCACACCACACACTGGAGTAGGGTATTACACCACAACGGTGGCTCGAACCAGTATAAACCCTGTGACTCTCGTGTTGTTCTTTCCTTAGTTTTAGATCCTAGCATGGCGGAGGGGTGCAGGTAGGTAGGAGGCGAAATCTCCGCGCGCACCCCAGTGTTCGAACCTCAAGGGTCTGCCGGAACCCGAAATCCGACATTTGGCGCGCCAGGTAGGGGTGCACCAGAATTCGTCTACCACCACCCCATTCTCCTCCGACCATCACGCCCATGTCCGACGCTCGTCGGGCCCGTGCGGAGCGCCGGACCGTGCCCGCTTCCCGCGTCGCCCAGATGGCCCCTGTCGGCGGGCGTCCTCGCCGTTCCCCGTCACCTGCCGTCAACGCCGCTACCGGCCCGGCGGGGGACGGGCAGCAAGCATCGTCCCAGCATCTGTCCGTGCGGCAAGAAGGCCGCACCGCAACTCCCACGCTCACCCCAGCTGGTTCTTTGCCCCGCGCGCTCCGCGCGCCCATGGAGCCCTGCAACCTCTCCCCCGTCTATCATGCTGCATCAACACCCCCGGTCGTCGCGGCCCTCTTGGGCAGCTCGTAGGCTCCGCCCACAAGTCACCACGTCAAGCCGTTCATCCGCTAGGTCAGCGCCGCTTCCACGCGGTAGGGGGCTCCCCTGGATCGGGCGGCGCCCGAGACCGGCCTGACCTTCAGCTCGGAGGACCACCCCTCCAACTCGGCCTGCTCGGGTCCGCTCCCCATGCTGTGCACCCCCACCATCTGCTAGGTGGCCGTCACCAAAACCCTCATTGATGGCGGCGCGGGCCTCAGCATGCTCTCGGTCGAGGCCTTCAATTTTCTCTGCATACCCTAGGAGCGGCTGCGACCCAGTCGGCCCTTCTCAGGCGTTGGGGGCGGATCGTCCAGCTCCTTGGGACAAATCCGGCTCCCAGTAACCTTTGGCACCTACGACAACTTCCGCACGGAGTTGGTCGACTTCAACATCGCCCCATCGGCCTCCCCTACAACGCCATCCTTGGCTACCCAGCGCTGGCCCAGTTCATGGCAGCGACGCACCCGGCGTACAACCTCATGAAGATGCCCGGGAGCAGCGGTGTCCTCACCATGCACGGGGACACCGGGGACGCTCTGCGGGTGCTCAAGCTCGTCTTCAAGACAGCGGCGTCGGCACAGCCTGCCGACTTGGAGGCCCCCGAGCCCAAGGGAGCTGCGCCCGCCAAGAAGAAGCAGTTGTTCACCCAAGACAAGGCAGAAACCAAGCAAATACCCGTCGATGAGGACGGGTCCACCAACGCCACTTTCACCATAGGCGCCCACCTCAAACCCGAGCAGGAAGAGGCCCTGGTCGGGTTCCTGCGCACAAACAAGAAGGTATTCGCTTGGGAGCCAGACCAGTTGGCAGGGATCCCCAAGAGTGTAATCAAGCATCACCTCAACGTGTGCCCCAACGTGCGCCCTGTGAAGAAGAAGGCCAGGCGGTAGTCCACAGAAAAGCAGGCCTTCATCGTCCAAGAGACCCGCAAATTAGAGGCCGCTGGGGTCATTCGCGAGGTCCGATACCCAGATTGGTTGGCCAACCCTGTCGTTGTGCCAAAGAAGGGAGGGAAGGAGCGCATGTGTGTCGACTTCACCAACCTCAACAAAGCGTGCCCGCAAGATCTATTCCCGCTCCCCCGCATCGACCAGATCATCGATTCCACTGCGGAATGTGACCTTTTATGCTTCCTGGATGCCTTATCTGGGTATCACCAGATCAAGATGGCGATAGAAGATGTCGAGAAGACAGCCTTCCTAACCCCGTGTGGGGTGTACTGCTACACATGCATGCCATTCGGGCTGCGTAACGCAGGGGAGACCTTTCAGCGGCTGATGCACATCACCCTGGGCCCGCAGCTCAGGAAGAATGTTGAAGCTTACGTCGATGACATCGTGGTAAAGTCTTGGGAGGCCAGGACCTTGATACAAGACCTAGAGGAAACCTTCGCGAGCCTCAACACAGTGAATCTATGGCTCAACCCAAAGATGTGTGTGTTCGGAGTCCCCTCGGGCAAGCTCTTGGGTTTCCTCGTGTCCCACCGAGGCATCGAGGCTAACCCGAAGAAGGTCAAGGCAGTGGAAGACATGAGCCCGCCAAAGACCCTCAGAGAAATGCAGAAGCTCACGAGGCGCGTGACCGCGCTAGGGCGCTTCATCTCCAAGTTGGGGGAGTGAGCGCTACCTTTCTTCCAGCTAATGAAGAAAAAGGGGCCCTTCGAGTGGATTGACGAGGCCGACAAGGCGTTCCAGGATCTCAAGAGATACCTGACCAGTCCATCGGTCATGGTGGCTCCGCGCCCTCAAGAGCCCCTGGTGCTTTACCTCGCCGCCACTCCCTACTCCGCCAGCGCAACCTTGGTGGCAGTCGGAGAGGAGCGTCAAATCAAAACCGCAGCAGTGGCCCGGGACAAGGCGGAACAGGAATGGGGAAGGCCCACAGAAACCGCTACAGCGGCTGAGGAGGATCAGCCGTCGCAGAGGGGCGCACCGGAAGCGGAAGAGGCCCCACTCCCAGATGGCCAGTCTCAAGAGTCCTCATTTCCTCAAGAGGCGCCAAGGTCTCCGAAGGGAGCCACCAACACTGACGCACTCCACCTCGTTGAGCACCTAGTGTACTTTGTCAGCACGGTGTTGCGGGATGCAAGGGCACGGTACCCCATGCCTCAGAAACTCCTCCTCGCGCTACTGGTGGCCTCGCACAAGCTGCGGCACTATTTTCAGGGTCACCCCATCAAGGTCGTCTCGTCATACCCCCTGGAGAGAGTGCTCAGGAGCCCCAATTCAGCTGGGAGGGTCGCTGAGTGGAACATAGAGCTGCAAGCGTTTCAACTCGAATTCAGCACGACCAGAGTCATCAAGGGAGCAGCATTGGCGGATTTTGCGGCAGAATGGACGGAGGCGCCAGGCCTCAAGGCCGACGAGGATCGGTCCCTGTCCCCGGGAAGCGAGGCGCCAGAAGGCTGGGTCATGTACTTCGATGGGGCGTTCTCCAGGCACGGCGCTGGGGCTGGGGCGGTGCTTATATCGCCCACTTAGGACAAGCTCTATTACGCCGTGCAGCTCTGTTTCTAGCAAGGTGAAAAGGTCTCCAACAACATAGCAGAGTATGAAGGTTTAATAGCGGGCTTGAAGGCCGCAGCTGCCCTGGGGGTGAAACGCCTCACCATCAAGGGCGATTCGCAGCTCCTTGTCAACTTCTCCAACAAGGTGTACGAGCCGAAGGATGAGCACATGGAAGCCTACCTTGCGGAGGTCCGCAGGATGGAGAAGCAGTTCTGGGGGTTGAAGTTGCAGCATGTGCCCCGTGGCACCAATCAGGAAGCCGGTGACATCGCCAAACGCGCATCCAGGCGGTTACCTCAGGAGACTGGCGTTTTTGAGGAGCAGCTCTTCAAGCCTTCAACCCTGCCGTCATTATCAAACACGGCTCAGCCCCGGGAGGAGCTCCCCAGCCACCTGCCTCAGGAGCTCCGGCCTGTGGCCCGGCCTCGGGAGCACGCCTGCTCCTGGCGATGGAACCTTAGGAGGGATGTTGGATCGCGGAGCTCCGGAGCTACCTAACACAAGGGACCCTACCGGAGAAGGAGGAGGAAGCAGAGCGAGTGGCACGCCAGGCCACGGCATACTGCATCAAAGATGGAGAGCTCTACCGGAAGCGACCAAACGATGTGTCCCTGTGCTGCATCTCCAGGGAGCAAGGGAAGGAACTACTGGAAGATATACACGGCGGAGACTGCGGACATCATTCATCATCACGGACCCTCGTCGGCAAGGCGTTCCGCAGTGGGTTTTATTGGCCCACCGCGCTCAATGACGCCATGGAACTTGTGAAAGCTTGTGAAGCCTGCCAGTTCCACACCAAGCAGATCCATCAGCTAGCAGGAGGCTTCCAGACTATCCCCCTTTCGTGGCCATTCGTAGTCTGGGGGCTGGACATCTTGGGCCTGTTTCCTCGGGCGCTAGGGGGCTACCGCTACCTTTACGTTGCCGTGGACAAGTTCACCAAGTGGGATGAAGTAGAGGATGTTCGCACCATTCCCGCGGGTTCTGCGGTCAAGTTCATCAAGGGCATCGTGAGCCGGTTCGGGGTGCCGAATCGCATCATCACGGACAACGGTTCACAGTTCACCAGTAACCTATTCAAAACATATTGTGCTAACCTTGGAACGCAGATATGCTACGCTTCAGTGGCGCACCCCCGAAGCAACGGCCAGGCCGAGCGGGCAAATGCGGAGGTCCTGAGGGGCCTCAAGACCAGGACGTTCAAGAAGAAGCTGGAGGCCTGCGGCAGAGGTTGGTACGACGAGCTTTAGTCCGTGCTGTGGTCCATCCGCACCACCGCGACCAAGCCGACTGGAGAGACCCCGTTCTTCCTGGTCTACGGAGCGGAAGTGGTCCTCCCTCACGAGGTGAGACGTCGCTCCGCGCGGGTCCTGGCGTTCGACGAGGCGCAGCGGGACGCCATGCGGGGGATGGACCTCGTGCTGGGGGAGGAACGTCGCCGAGAAGCCGCGCTGCAAGCGGCGAGGTACCAACAAGCGCTGCGGCGATATCACTACCGCCACATCCGCCCCAGGACTCTTGAGGTAGGAGACCTCGTGCTCAGGCGGGTTCTCTCCAGGGAGGGACTACACAAGATCTCTCCCATGTGGGAGGGCCTGTTCAAGGTTGTTCATGTTTCCAGGCCCGGCTCCGCGCGCTTGGAGACTCAGGAGGGAGTGCCGGTCCAGAATGCATGGAACATCCAGCACCTCCGGAGGTTCTACCCCTAAAAAGGCCCAGAGCTTGTGAAGCAAGGCGAGTGCCTGTGAAGCTATCGCGTTTTGGAAAAGGCCCAGAGCCTGTGAAGCAAGGCGAGTGCCTGTGAAGCTATCGCGTTTTGGAAAAGGCCCAGAGCCTGTGAAGCAAGGCGAGTGCCTGTGAAGCTATCGCGTTTTGGAAAAGGCCCAGAGCCTATGAAGCAAGGCGAGTGCCTGTGAAGCTATCGCGTTTTGGAAAAGGCCCAAAGCCTATGAAGCAAGGCGAGTGCCTGTGAAGCTATCGCGTTTTGGAAAAGGCCTAGAGCCTGTGAAGCTATCATGTTTTGGAAAAGGCCCAGAGCCTGTGAAGCAAGGCGAGTGCCTGTGAAGCTAACGCGTTTTGGAAAAGGCACAGAGCCTGTGAAGAAGGCCAACGCCTGTGAAGCTCGCCGCCCGTGACACTCTCATGTAATAATGAGTTGGGGCTGTACATGCGCCGGAGTCTCAGGAGCGCCGGCCTCAGGCCCTGGGGCTCCCTCCCACGCCCAGTGGCAACACTTAGCTCCGCACTGGTGAGAAGACATCGAAGACTAGACTAGGTGCCGGACGCGGCTTTTCATTTGCTTTCCACAGTTGGCTTGTTCCTTCTCATTCGAAGTTTTATTGAAGTTGTTGCCATCTTTGGCTTGTGGTTTTTAGGCTTTTCATTCTCATGCCTCGATTTCTCTTGAGCAAGGCCTCGCGAGGGAGGCAGCCGAGCGCCCTCGCGAATGTTCCTATCCTAGTCATTCAAAGGGTTCGCGACCTGGGCCCCTTGCAGGAGCACCCCTCCAGTCCGTGCCCCTCAGGCACCGCGACACAAACACAGGGCCTGGGTCGATCGCCCCCGCGGTTGGGGCCGGGAACCATCCACGCGCGGTCACGTAGCCGGAAGGTACGATAAAGAATGCAAAATGATGATTAACAGCAATAACCCATACACGCCCCCGTGGGGCCCCACGCTACTGTCCTTTTTACGCAGGAAAAAGGAAAAGGAAGAACAAATCTGGTGCAGCTCGCCTCACACCGGCCCGCAGGGAAGCCCGAGCTGCCTCCGGAGCTCAGGCGGACTCCCTCTCGCGCTTCACCAGGGCGCGATGGTGGGCGGACACACTGCCACCTCCCAAGCAGATACGGCGGCGTGGGGGCTGACCACGGTCGCCGCTAGAAGAGCCGCCACCTGAAGAAGAGCCGGAGAAGCTTGAAGAACCCTGAGCGCCGCCTGCCGCGCGAACGCTGCCCTCTCCATCATCGTCGGAGCCAGGTTCCCAGTCGCGGTCGTCACCCTCGGGGCAACACCCTGCGCGGCGACCATCTTCCCCAAACACCCTCACGTAGAGGGTGGCATCACCGTCGAACTTGAAGTATAGGGTGCACCGACGGCCTAGGCCGCGCGCGCGGGCAAACGACTGCCAACCGCGGGCCAGGGCCAGGCTCCCGGCTGCGGAGACCTCCAGTGAAACCCATGAGGCCCGGCTGCAGCAGCCGTCGGCCTGAAGCCAGAGGCCGCCCGGGGCGCCGGCCGGGAGCTCGCCAAGGAGGAAGCGAGGAAGAGGAAGCCGGGTGCTAGTCAGCTCCGCCAACCACACGACGAACTCCGGCAACACCTCGGCAGTGCGGAAGCGCGACATGGGGGGATGCACAGCCGGAGCGCACCCCCTGGTCGCAGTAATCCGCCTGCCGCCGTGCTGGAAAGCATCTCCGCGGCCGCGGGGAGCTGCCGTGGTGGCCACAGGATGTTTGCAGGGGCGCCCTCGGCCGTGCTTGGACGGAGAAGAGGCATGCTCAACCTGGCAGGCCTTCCCCTTCTCCGCGGCCGAGAACCTCCTCGATGGGGCCATGGAGAAGAAGAAGAAGCAAGGGGAGATGAACTGGAAGGGCGCGCGTCGATCAGTACTTATAGTTGGCGAGGGCCAACCGACGGGCCCCACGATCGCAGGTAATCATGACCCGCCTTGCATGCAGGGACTTGTCCAATCCGTGCAGTTGCCGAGGCGCCATGGGGAAGTGGAGACGCCCACGTCCAATCAACCGCCACGCGGTGCCCAAGGCCGCAGGCTGTTAGGGCCCGCGGCGCTTCGCTCTTGCCCTTTCGCCTCCCAGCACGGCCAAGTCTAGGCGCGCCTTGGGCCCGGGGGCTACTGTCGGCATTCTGGGAACGGGGGTCCCCAGACTTGCCTGCCTGCGGCCTGCGGCATGGCTCAAAGGGGGGCCCAGCACGGCCCATCTTCACCAACACAAACCCAAGACCCTCGCGAGGGGCCAAGCCTCGCGGGGCGGACGACGCGGGGCTTCCTCAGGCACGGCCTCGTCAGACTGGCTCACGAGGAGGCGGAGAGATCAAGGCGGGGTACCTCACGAGGTGCCCGTGACGCAAGCCATGAGGACTCAGGGTGCCAGGCGGGTGCCACCCCGCGCAGCGTCCTCCTTTCCTCTTTGGTGCAAAGGGGGCAAGAGCAGCCGCGAAGTACCAAGGCATCAGGCAAAGGTTGCCATTTCGGTGCAACGAGACCAAGACCAGGAGGACTATGAGACGGAGGTCACCGTGGAGCCCAAGACAGCGTCATCACCAGAGCTTTGCGCAGGCGAAGACTACTTTTGTCAAGATAGCTGATACTTGCTGCCCCCCTTCAAATTAGCCCGCCAATGTTGGCTCCCTTCCTGCTCGATATTTGGTAAGAGGACCAGGGCCTCTATAAATAGGACCAGCCACCCGCATAGCAAGGGGTCGGTTGGCTGGAGGCAGAGAGAGAGAGAAGGTGACTAAACTCCACCGAGCAGTTCATCGCCCCAGCCAAGAACAGACCCTCGCAAGGCTGTTCTTCCTTGTATTGTTCATCATCATCAGCCCAAGAGGCAATCCACCACACCACACACTGGAGTAGGGTATTACACCACAACGGTGGCCCGAACCAGTATAAACCCTGTGACTCTTGTGTTGTTCTTTCCTTAGTTTTAGATCCTAGCATGGCAGAGGGGTGCAGGTAGGTAGGAGGCGAAATCTCCGTGCGCACCTTAGTGTTCGAACCTCAAGGGTCTGTCGGAACCCGAAATTCGACACAGTTCGGGACCCCCTACCCGAGATCCACCGGTTTTGACACCGACAGCGTTCATTTCTCGTTCTTCGCTAGTCCCTAGACAATAGACCATAGGCTTGATACGCTCTGCACGATAGTTCTAGTGCTCCCCTTCTTGGTTGTTTAAATCAAGCCTTTATACGCATAAAAACTTTGATATGTACCTTAATGAACGGCTCCAGGACCAACCTTTTTTAGATCTAAATCCTTTTCTTTTCCTGACTTGTAGTAGATCCAAAATGCGAACATGACTCTGTGAAACCTGTTTTTCTTCACTTAGCCATTTTTGTTTCTTCAGATCTGTATCTACTTTACCTGCACAGGCGGTTTATCTCTGTAGAAAATAATCTGTCATATGCCATTACTCCGCTTGTAAACCATTCATCGCTTTACCACTTATAAACACTCTGTCATAGGTGGTTTATAACTTCCTCCGGTTTATCAATTTTATATGCTCGAATTCCTTTTTCCTCAACCTATTGTACCATATGCTTTGTCATTAATGAATCATAAACTAGCATTATTTTCTTTCCAGCTCTTCACTTGCAATGGCCAAACAGTTCTATTCCCGAAACTGGGTCGCTTCCCGGGTTACTGAGGAGCAACTGAATGGAATGGTCAAAATTGGTACCTTACCGAAGAAAAATGAAATCCGGTGGCGAGTTCCTGGACCGGAAAATCCTCCTACCCCCAGAGAGGGTGAAGTAGTGGTGTTTGCTGATCATATAGGCCGTGGTTTTAAACCGCCTGGATCCAAGTTTTTCCGAGATGTACTTGCCAGCTTTCAGATCCACCCTCAAGATATTGGACCCAACTCTGTATCCAATATCTGCAACTTTCAGGTTTTTTGTGAAGCATATCTACAGGAAGAACCAGTTGTCGAGCTGTTCCGGGATTTCTTCCACTTCAACCGTCACACTGAATTCATAGACGGGCCCAATACTAAACTTGGTGGCGTCTCCATTCAGAAAAGGAAGGACGTTAGTTTTCCTCATGCCAAACTTCACAGTCACCCAAAGGAATGGAATCAAACTTGGTTCTAGTGCAAGGACACCTCTCCTGAAGAGGAGAACCCTCTGCTGGGTTACCGTGCTCACTGGCTCGCCAATACTCATCCGCTTCCACAACGACTAAGTGCCAAGGAACGGGCCTCATATGCACCACAACTCGCCAAGCTTAGAGCTTTCATGGACAACAGTTTAACATGTGTGGACTTCGTTCGTTGCTGGATATCCTGGAGTATCTTGCCGTTAAGTCGCCACACCGGTATAATGTGTGAGTACGCCGGTGACGTAAAAGACTCCCAGCGTCATATTGACATTCAGCTAACAGATGAGGAAGTTACTGAGTCTGTCAAGAAAATGCTGAATGAACCGGAAGCTGTCTGTAGCAAGACCGGGTTAAGTCCCTTTTACAAACAGAACAAACCGCCCGCTGTAAGTATTGTTTTTGCTTCCGGTTTACACCTGATATTTTTGAACTGTGTAACTTTGAATACCCTCTGCCCATTTTTAAACAGGGTGATGATCTGTTCTAGAAAAAGAAACCTCAGGAGAAAGCGGTGAAGCCTTCTCGACCTAAAACGAAAGCTGTGAAGAAAACCACGAAGAGGAAGGCCACCGAACCCATCGGTTTAGAGCTTGATGATGATCGTGATGAACCAGAAGTAGAGGTAGAACTTGATTCACTTGGTTCACTTTTTGTGCACCTCATTGACAATGATATTTATCAGGAGGACACTGAGGGCAGCCAAGCTGACGATGTAGAGGTAATTATCCTTTCCTCTGGTTTAGACCCTCTGCCAACACAAAAAATTCGTCAAGCAGTCTGAAAAGTAAGATTTTCTCACCCTCTTGCTCACTTGGATCCAAAATTTCTTTTGAAGAAGCAGCAGCACGAGGCTCACCGCACAACCTGGCACAGCGGCCAAACAGTCACTTCGACCGGTTTACCGAACACCCCGGTTTGAAAACACCGACCTGAGGTCTCACCCACTTCTGACACTTCTTATCCCAAGGCAGGCTATTTCCGACAACCTCTTAATCCGTCCGATTCAAATTATCAGGTGACACCTCCTTCATCATCCGGCGAATCAGCGGCCACACAACTCCCTCCTCTTAAGACTGTTGCTGGGTAAGTATTTCAACTCAATCTTCCAATGTTTCACACTTCATGTACTATGCTAACTTTTGCATCTGTTCTTTTTAGAGCCAAAGCCAGACCCAATAAGAAGGCTCGGGTGAATAACCCATCTGAAGACCATGTGGTGACTAAACCGGAGCTGACTACGAAACCGGAAGGTCCAAATACTGAGGCCACATTTGATGAACCGCCCCCTCAAGATCATAATGTTGATGAACAAGCAGAAGTTGATACCGCTGTGCAAGATGATAAACCGGCAAGTCTAGTCTGGACTGATGACGTACCTTCTAGTCCAGTGAAGGCTACTGACATTCCATCAACTCCAAAAAAGGCTGCTGGTGACAAGGAAGATGAGGTTATCAGTACTGGTGTTGGCCATACCTCTCCTGGCCATCCTGTTGTATTGGAAAAACATAGTGCCAAAGAAGAGCGTGCTACCATGGAGAAAGGCAAGCGGAGCACCGATTTATCAAGCCATGCCCACCTTAACGCCCAAGAGGTCCATTCTGGTTTTTTGAACCGTCGGTAGTCAAACCGTGACTATGAAGCCGGTTTAGTGAATTTGATGAAGGAACGTTATGAAGTAAGTACAGATCCTCTTCTCTCTTAAGTCCAATTGTAAGTACCAATTCCAGTAGCTCCCAAGGACCGATTTATGATAATAATAAAAAACCGGGACTTTATAATACCATACTTCTGCGTACTTATCCTCCAAGGGTCGGTTGATCCTTTAAAAATGAATCGGTACTTGAGCATGGTATCCTTGTAACTTTCGCCTGTGTAGTCCCCAATGGCCGGTTTACCTTTCCAAGGTGAACCGGGACTTTAATTACTGTTACTTTTGAGCAGATGTACATTAGCCCCCAAGTGCCAAGAATAATGCTTGTATTATACGCTTGGGACTTGAAATAATTTTCTAGAATGAAGCGAGTAGGTATTAGCCGCCAAGTGCAAAGTGCATAACTTGTTATACGCTTGGTACTTCAAATATACATAGCCCATTGTCTTTGTAGGACGAGCTGAGTAAGAAGGACGCGCAAACCGCTGACCTTCAGGAGAAAATTAAATCTCAGCAAGCGGAGGCTTCCAAAGCCAAGGAAGAACTGACTAATGCCTTAGCATCCATGGAGAAACTGAAGGAAACCTTTAAGAAGGAGCGTGTAGATTGGGACACAGAGAAGGCCACTTTAGCAAAGAAGGCCGAAGACGCAGAAGCGGCCCTGAAACTGGTGGTTGAGGAACTCACCGGTTTAAAGCGACAAATAAACGCTATGACTTCTGTTGTGTTTGGTAAGCGTCCTCATCTGACGTTTTTCAAGTCACCTTTTCCTTATCACCTATCAGTTTACTGATGCTTACAATGTCACAGAGACCTGCATTACCCATCTGGGCTCTGATATGCCGATGAAGCTGAAGGCTGCCTATACGTTGATAGATCAACTATATTCCGGATCCCAACAGGCTATCTGCACTGCTGCTTACAACAAGCCTCCTCCAACATTGATAAAAGAAACCATCGAGAATCTGGCAATGCTGCCTGCCCGGTTGGATGAACTAAAAAAATCAGCTGCAAGGTCAGCCGCACTAACTGCGCTAATCCAGGCCAAGGCATGGATTCCAGATCTTGAACTGGCAGATATTGGTCAAGGCTACCCCAGTGTAAAGGAATACGGTTCAGAATTCAACAATGATGATCTCCGAAGATTAACAAGGGAAATGCGACCCATAGCGAGCAAATTGGCGGATGAAACGGATCTGTCTCATTATCAGCCGGTTTATGATGTTGATTAGAAAAGATATCCCGCACCGATACATGATGTAGAGGATCTTGTTTCACCAATTCGTAAGCACACTTATGCCCCTGACATTGATCCTCCCCCCTTATAAGTGAAGAAGTCATGTTCCAAGCTTTAACCAGAATCGATTGGACAACAATTGATTTCCAGCCACTAGGTAGAGAGGAGGAGGATGCACCTACTCAAGATGATCCGCAATCTTCAAGTCACCCTGGTGACGAATCCTGAACCGGAGAGCCACTTTAGCCCGTCATAGCCTACCCTTTCTTGCTGAAACATTTATCCTGTGTGGGTAGAAAAAATGCCTTGTAATAGACTAGTTCAAACACTTTGTCTGTTATGCCATCGAGCATACTTATGTTGCTGGATACTGATAACTCGCCATGCTTTTGGGTTTGTTATTATAAGCATAATCCGCAGTGGCTGTATGTTAACTTGTTCCAGCATACTAGAGATTGAAAAAAAGGTCGTGGAGGTTTACCGCTGGACGGGTCATGATGCCCAAATATAGAACCTGGATGTAGGACCAATGTTGTTTATAACATAGAAAAAATACTTGTTACCTCGTTCCTTTCACCCATGGTTGTGTAAAAAAGAGGTGATAACACCAAGCTGGAGTATAGATGACTCCTTCCAGGTTTGCCGATTTACAATAAAACTATACCGGGTTATGATAAACACCGATTTAACCATATAATACTGGTGACTTGTAGTCAAAACCAGACCGGAGCAATAAGCACCGGATTATATCTGATCATGTACAAAAAAATTTAGCATTGTAAGCCACGCCGGGTTGTAATAAACACCGGTTTATCAGAAAACACTTATGAATATCAAAAAAGAAAAACTTTGCAAAAACACAAGAAGAATATGCAAGGCTTTCCATGGGCTGCCAGGCCCTAAATCGAGGCTTTTCATGGGCTGCCAGGCCACTGAGTTAAAACATTTTTCAAAGCCTTTTAAGATGGACCTCAATACTTAACCTATCATCGTTTTAACTTTGACAAGTTCAGGGTCTATGAGATTGACTTGTCAAACGTTCGACGGGCCATACCAGGTTTACCTAGACGGAGTGGCTTACCTAAAGAGGCAGGATAACCCAGGGTTTTAGGTGAATACACCTGGATTCCAAGCCTGGCTTGATAGCCTATTGCAAAGGTACATACTCTTTGTTCTTTGAGAAGCAAGGAGCCCCTCAGCAACATTTGAGCTATGCTCTGTGGGTGCCTATGTTTGAGTTGTGCTGGTGCAACACTCTCTTTGGCCCCACATAATTTCCTTTTGGCTTTAAGCCTATCAAGAGGTGTAGCTATGGTGTAAATACAACCAAGCCCCCTAGTGATTTCCCTTTGTCTTTAAGCCTATCAAGAGGTGTAGCTAAGGTTCAGATATGACCAAGCCCCCTAGTGATTTCCTTTTATATCTGTGGCTTTACAAGCCAGATCAACAGAACTCTGATTTGTAAACAGAAGCCCCCATGAACACACATCATGTAAAACAAACAGTGACCCCACTTTAGCTGAGGCTCCGGTTTATTATATTTTCTATAATATATACATTGTCATAATTATGTACATGGAAAATAGCCTATGGCTCAAGTATAGTAAGGCCGAAGATGAGCTATGTTCCACGGCCGCTGGGTCTCCTCCTCTGATTTACGTGAGTGTTTGTGCTCTCGAACATCGATAAGGTAGTATGATCCATTGTGCAAATTTTTGCTGACCACAAAAGGCCCTTCCCAAGATGGGGATAACTTGTGCATATCAGTCTGATCCTAGATGAGCCGGAGCACCAGATCGCCTTCTTGAAAAGTCCTGGTTTTAACCCGGCGGCTGTGATAACGTCGCAGATCTTGTTGGTAAATCGCCGAACGTGCTGCCACAAGATCACGCTCGTCATCTAACAGGTCCAGTGAGTCCTGACGTGCTTTCTTGTTATCAACTTCAACATAAGCTGCCACACGGGGCGAGTCATGACGTATGTCACTAGGGAGAACTACTTCTGCTCCGTAAACCATGAAGAAAGGCGTGTAACTCGTAGATCTGTTTGGTGTGGTGTTGATGCTCCATAACACGGAAGGTAACTCCTCCATCCAACAACCCAGCGTTCGCTTTAAAGGAACCATAAGCCGGGGTTTGATACCTCTCAAAATTTCTTGAGTGGCCCTTTCTGCCTGACCATTAGATTGGGGGTGAGCCACTGATGACACGCCAAGCCGGATGTGCTCTCGTTGACAAAATTCCTCCATAGCACCCTTGGACAGATTAGTACCATTATCAGTGATAATGCTGTGTGGAAAACCAAACCGGAATATAACCTTTTTGAAGAATTGAACCACCGTGGCTGCATCACACTTACTGACTAGCTCTGCCTCTACCCACTTTGTAAACTTATCAACTGCTACCAACAGGTGAGTCTTCTTATCCTTGGACCTTTTAAAAGGTCCAACCATATCAAGCCCCCAAGTTGCAAACAACCAAGTTATTGGGATCATTCTTAATTCTTGGGCCGGAACATGAGCACGACATGCAAACTTTTGACAACCATCACACCTCTTTACCAAATCCTCAGCATGAGCCGTCAACCAATAGAAGCTGTGACGAAAAGCCTTAGCCACCAAGGCTTTTGAACCGGCGTGGTGACCACAATCTCCCTCGTGGATCTCATGCAAGATTTCACAACCTTCTTGAGGAGAGACACGACGCTGAAACGCTCCTGTGACACTACAATGATGTAGCTCCCCATTGACAATGGTCATTGACTTGGATCACCGGATTATCTACCGGGCCAGAGTTTCGTCGTCTGGCAACTCGCCTCGGTTCATGTATGCCAGGTACGGGACCGTCCAATCCGGAATAACATGAAGAGCCGCCACCAATTGAGCCTCCCGGTCGGGCACAACCAAATCCTCTTCCGTCGCTATCTTCACTGACAGATTATGCAATACATCGAGGAAGGTATTGGGAGGCACCGATTTACGTTGAGAGCCTAAGCGGCTTAAAGCGTCTGCTGCTTCATTCTTCCACCGGTCTATGTGGTCCACTTGATAACCTTTGAAGTGACCAGCCACTGCATCCACCTCTCGTCTATATGCTGCCATAAGTGGATCCTTGGAATCCCACGTGCCAGATACCTGCTGAGCCACCAGGTCTGAATCACCAAAGCACTTAACCTGGCTTAAGTTCATTTCCTTAGTGTCGGTGTCAAAACCAGCGGATCTTGGGTAGGGGGTCCCGAACTGTGCGTCTAAGGCGGATGATAATAGGAAGCAGGGGACACGATGTTTACCCAGGTTCGGGCCCTCTTGATGGAGGTAATACCCTATGTCCTGCTTGATTGTTCTTGATGATATGAGTATTACAAGAGTTGATCTACCACGAGATCGTAGAGGCTAAACCCTAGAAGCTACCCTATGGTATGATTGTATATGTTGTCCTACGGACTAAACCCTCCGGTTTATATAAACACCGGAGGGGTATAGGGTTACACAGAGTCGGTTACAAGGGAGGAGATCTTCATATCCGTATTGCCTAGCTTGCCTTCCATGCCAAGGAGAGTTCCATCTGGACACGAGACGAAGTCTTCAATCTTGTATCTTCATAGTCCAATAGTCCGGCCAAAGGATATAGTCCGGCTGTCCGGAGACCCCCTAATCCAGGACTCCCTCAGTAGCCCCTGAACCAGGCTTCAATGACGATGAGTCCGGCGCGCAGTATTGTCTTCGACATTGCAAGGCGGGTTCCTCCTCCGAATACTCCATAGAAGATTTTGAACACCAGAATAGTGTCCGGATATGCAAAACAAGTTCCACATACTACCGCAGAGAGAATAATATTTGCACAAATCTAATCTGCTGACGCGTTCTGACAGCACGACGTTATGTCATGGCTCGGTCATTATTCAAACCGTTTTTCTCAACCAGCACCGCAAGTAACATGGGGCGGTTTTCTCGACACGTCTTGTCAAAGCAGAGATCGTGTCCCCCTTATTACGGGATTCTCATCAATACAGACGTCGGTAACCCAACCGCGCCATCAATTACGGCGCCTGGGGAATAAGCGGTTTTACCAGGCAAGTGGGGAGACGCATCGCCTCTTCCGCCCTTAAAAGGGACAAGGATTTACTCTTTTCACCCACGCCTTCTGATAACCCACAAGTATATGGGATCGCAACATCTTTCGAGGGTAGAGTATTCAACCCAAATTTATTGATTCGACACAAGGGGAGCCAAAGAATATTCTCAAGTATTAGCAGCTGAGTTGTCAATTCAACCACACCTGGAAACTTAGTATCTGCAGCAAAGTGTTTAGTAGCAAAGTAATATGATAGTGGTGGTAGCGACAACAAAAGTAAAGACAGCAAAAGTAATGTTTTTGGTATTTTGTAGTGATTGTAACAGTAGCAGCGGGAAAGTAAATAAGCGAGAACCAGTATATGGAAAACTCGTAGGCACCGGATCAGTGATGGATAATTATGACGGATGCCGTTCATCATGTAACAGCCAAAACATAGGGTGACACAGAACTAGCTCCAATTCGTCAATGTAATGTAGGCATGTATTCCGTATATAGTCATACGTGCTTATGGAAAAGAACTTGCATGCCATCTTTTGTCCTACCCTCCCGTGGCAGCGGGGTCCTATTGGAAACTAAGGGATATTAAGGCCTCCTTTTAATAGAGAACCGGAACAAAGCATTAGCACATAGTGGATACATGAACTCCTCAAACTATGGTCATCACCGGGAGTGGTCCCGATTATTGTCACTTCGGGGTTGCCAGATCATAACACATAGTAGGTGACTATAGACTTGCAAGATAGGATCAAGAACTCACATATATTCATGTAAACATAATAGGTTCAGATCTGAAATCATGGCACTCGGGCCCTAGTGACAAGCATGAAGCATAGCAAAGTCATAGCAACATCAATCTCAGAACATAATGGATACTAGGGATCATACCCTAACAAAACTAACTCGATTACATGATAAATCTCATCCAACCCATCACCGTCCAGCAAGCCTATGATGCAATTACTCACGCACGACGGTGAGCATCATGAAATTGGTGATGGAGGATGGTTGATGATGATGACGGCAACGAATCCCCCTCTCCGGAGCCCCGAATGGACTCCAGATCAGCCCTCCCGAGAGGTTTTAGGGCTTGGCGGCAGCTCCGTATCATAAAACGCGATGATTTCTTCTCTCCTATTTTTCTCTCTCTAAAAGCAAATATATAGAGTTGGAGTTGGCGTCGGAGGGTTTCCAGGGGCCCACGAGGTAGGGGGGCGCGCCCTAGCGGGGGGGCGCCCCCCACCCTCGTGAGAAGGGTGTGGGCCCCCTGGTCTTCATCTTTGGCGAGGATTTTTTATTGTTTTTTCTAAGATGTTCCGTGGAGTTTCAGGTCATTCCGAGAATATTTGTTTTCTGCACATAAAACAACACCATGGTAATTCTGCTGAAAACAGCGTCGGTCCGGGTTAGTTCCATTCAAATCATACAAGTTAGAGTCCAAAACAATGGCAAAAGTGTTTGGAAAAGTAGATACGACGGAGACGTATCAACTACCCCAAGCTTAAACCCTTGCTTGTCCTCAAGAAATTCAGTTGACAAATTGAAAGAAAGAAAAACTTTTACAAACTCTGTTTGCTCTTGTTGTTGTAACTATGTCAAGCCAGCATTCAAGTTTTCATCATAGATCATAACTAACCACATTTGCAATAATTCTCAGGTCTCACAATTACTCATATCAATAGCATAATCAACTAGCAAGTCATAATAATAAATCTTGGATGACAACACTTACTCAAAACAATCATAATATGATATAACAAGATGGTATCTCGCTATCCCTTTCTGAGACCGCAAAACATAAATGCAGAGCACCTTTAAAGATCAAGGACTGACTAGACATTGTAATTCATGGTAAAAGAGATCCAAACATAGTCATACCCAATATAAATTAACAGTGATGAATGCAAATGATGGCTGCGCTCTCCAGCTAGTGCCTTTTAATAAGAGGGTGATGACTCAACATAAAAGTAAATGGATAGGCCCTTCACAGAGGGAAGCAGGGATTTGTAGAGGTGCTAGAGCTCGGTTTTGCAATAGAGATAAATTGTATTTTGAGCAGTATACTTTCATTCTCAACGTAACAACTAAGAGATGGCGATATCTTCCATGCTAAACACATTATAGGGGGTTCCCAAACAGAATGGTAAAGTTTATACTCCCCCTCCACCAACAAGCATCAATCCATTGCTTGCTCGAAACAACGAGTGCCTCCAACATACATCAGGTCCCAGGGGGAGTTTTGTTTGCAATTAATTTTGATTTAGTTTGCATAAAGCATGGGACTGGGCATCCCGGTGACCAGCCATTTTCTCGCGAGTGAGGAGCGGAGTCCACTCCTCTTGAGAATAACCTGCCTAACACGGAAGCTAAGGACAACCTTTGTTGATACATGAGCTATTCGAGCATACAAAACAGAATGCTTATTTGAAGGTTTAGAGTTTGGCACATACAAATTTACTTGGAACGGCAGGTAGATACCGCATATAGGAAGGTATAGTGGACTTATCTGGAATAACTTTGGGGTTTAAGGGATTGGATGCACAAGCAGTATTCCCGCTTAGTACAGGTGAAGGCTAGCAAAAGACTGGGAAGCGACCAACTAGAGAGCGACAACAGCCATGTACATGCATTAAAATTAATAAACATTGGATGCAAGCATGAGTAGGATATAATCCACCATGAACATAAATATCGTGAAGGCTTTGTTGATTTTTTTCAACTACATGCGTGAACATGTGCCAAGTCAAGTCACTTAAATCATTCAAAGGAGGATACCACCCCATCATACCACATCATAATCATCTCAATAACATGTTGGCATACAAGGTAAATCATTATAACTCATAGCTAATCAAGCATGGCACAAGCAACTATGATCTCTAATTGTCATTGCAAACATGTTTATTCATAATAAGCTGATCAAGAACAAGGGACTCATCATATTTACAAAAACAAAAGAGGTCGAGTTCATACCGGCTTTTCTCATCTCAGTCAGTCCATCATATATCGTCATAATTGCCTTTCACTTGCACGACCGAACAGTGTGAATAATAATAAGAGTGCACGTGCATTGGACTAAGCTGGAATCTGCGAGCATTCAATAAACAGGAGAAGACAAGGCAATATGGGCTCTTGGTTAAATCAACAATAATGTATATAAGAGCCACTTCAACAATTTTAATTATGGTCTTCTCCTACTGACCCCCAAAGAAAAGAAAAGAAATAAAACTATTTACACGGGAAAGCTCCCAACAAGCAAAAGAAGAACGGGAAATATTTTTGGGGTTTCTTTTTAATTATTACTACTACAACAGAAAAATAAACTACTGCTAATTTTTTGTTTTTTCTTAAGGTTTAACAGACACACAAGAAGAAAGCAGGAAAAAGAAAATAAACTAGCATGGATATTACAGTGAAAAAGTATGAGCACCAACATCTATCAATGAGTGTGTGTGAACATAAATGTAATGTCGGTGAGAAATACGTACTCCCCCAAGCTTAGGCTTTTGGCCTAAGTTGGTCTATGGCCATGGCTGGCCTGGCGGATATCCATCATAATAATTGTTGGGTCGTACTGTGATGAGGAGGAATAGTTGGGATCATATTGTGATGAAGAAGAAGACTCTGACTGCCACTTGCTGACAATCATCTCTGGATCCCAAGAATAAACAGATTGTCGTGGAGGTTCATCTTGTGGTTCCTATTCCGGGGCTGGTGCAGGATTCTTGTAAGCTTGGATGGCAGCCCACGTAACGAGGTAGGGTCCTACAAAATTAAACAAAGAAGGAGCAGGCAGGGTGATAGTCTCAGGATGATGTTTGTTAAAGAACAATTGATATTTAAGCTCTCCTGCCCTATTCTTAACAATAAAATCATGTGCCACCATACTTTTATGATCTAGATAAACACGGGGCAGCACCTTTTCTTCCTTCTCAGCATGCCTAATAGGTATGTTAAAATGTGCATCTAGGCGTGTGGCATAGACACCTCCAAAGATGGGACCCTTAGTACGGTTTATACTTAACCGTCTAGCAATAATACCGCCCATACTAAAAGTGTTATCACTGTATAAACCATGGTACAAAATAATTATATCAGGGATACTAAGGTTTCCACTGTTTCCGCGTCTAATTAAACAACGACTAGCAAATAATGCAAAGTAGCGTAAAACAGGAAAATGTATGCTAGTGATTCGTGCATCGGAAACCTTTCTAGTTTCTCCTATAGTGATAGTATCAATAAATCCAGCCACATCATCATGATGTGGTTCTTCTGTCTTGCCCTCAAAAGGGATTAAACAAATCCGACAGAAATCATAAAGTGACATCTCCTTATGCTCATCATATAAATGAAACTCCACCGTAGATGGTGAGTTCCTAGAATGAAAATGAAAGTTTTGCACAAAAGTATTTTTGAGTAAGAGATACTAACCACATTGGTCGTGGAGGAAAGCGGTGAGGCATGCATTGTGAGCCAATTCATGAAGATCTTCATATATACCGGCTGCTCTCAAGAAATCTTCAGAAGGCCATTCACACGCCCGAATCTCCGCGGTGCGCGGAAAATTATACTTAGGCTTCGGTGCATTTTCCTTCGAGCTTTGGCTCGACAAGCCCCTCAAAAATCTCCACATTATTTTTCTGAAAAAATATGAAATTTTTAGTAACTTCAAACAAAAATGAACCAACTTCAATAATATTAATAACAACTACTCCTACAAGTGCCTAGAGCCTAAATCAAGCATTAGAACTACTTGGAACCATATAAATTTGACATGCAAGCTCAAGAACATGGTCACCTATGCAGCACAAATTTGCAAAGAATAAAACACTAGAACAAAAACTAATTGGACCAATGGAGGAGTCACATACCAAGGAGCAATCTCCCCAAGTAGTTTTGCGAGAGGTGCTTTGAGCAAGGAGATCGAAAATCGCAGCAAAAGTGGCTGGAACTCGTGCTTGAGTTGGTTTTTCGGGTTTGTGTGAGATAGAGGAAGAAGATGGGTGCTGGGATAAGTGGAGGAGGGCCACCGTGGGCCCATGAGGCAGGGGGCGCGCCCTATAGGGGGGCGCGCCCACCACCCTCGTGACCAGGTGGCAGCTCCTCCCGCGGTAATTTTTGCACAGTAAATCCTCAAATATTCCTGAAAAAATCATATTAAATTGGCATGGCATTCTGAGGACTTTTATTTTCGGGAAATTTGTATATTGCACGAATAAGTCAGGAAACACACAGAAAAAATTTACTATTTTTACTTTATTTAATATAAATAACAGAAAGTATAAAAAGGGTACATAAGTTTGTGCTTCTAGTTTCATCCATCTCATGCTCATCAAAAAGAATCCACTAACAAGGTTGATCAAGTCTTGTTAACAAACTCATTCCAATAATCATGAAACCGGAGAAATTTCGAATAACACTAAGTTACCTCAACGGGGATATGCACATCCCCAATAATAAGAATATCATATTTCTTCTTGACAGTAGGAAGAGGAAATTCAAAACCTCCAAATATAATCGATGGAATTTTTCCAATAGAATTGATACTATGAACTTGAGGTTGTTTCCTCGGAAAGTGTACCGTATGCTCATTACCATTAACATGAAAAGTGACATTGCCTTTGTTGCAATCAATAACAGCCCCTGCAGTATTAAGAAAAGGTCTTCCAAGAATAATAGAGATACTATCATCCTCGGGAATATCAAGTATAACAAAGTCTGTTAAAATAGTAACGTTTGCAACCACAACAGGCACATCCTCACAGATACCGACAAGTATAGCAGTTGATTTATCAGCCATTTGCAAAGATATTTCAGTAGGTGTCAACTTATTCAAGTCAAGTCTACGATATAAAGAGAGAGGCATAACACTAACACCGGCTCCAAGATCACATAAAGCAGTTTTAATATAATTTCTTTTAATGGAGCAAGGTATAGTAGGTACTCCGGGGTCTCCAAGTTTCTTTGGTATTCCACCCTTAAAAGTATAATTACCAAGCATGATGGAAACCTCAGCTTCCGGTATCTTTCTTTTATTAGTAATGATATCCTTCATATATTTAGCATAAGGATTTGTTTTGAGCACATCAGTTAATCGCATACGCAAAAAGATAGGCCTAATCATTTCAGCAAAGCGCTCAAAATCCTCATCATCCTTTTTCTTGGATGGTTTTGGAGGAAAAGGCATGGGTTTCTGAACCCAAGGTTCCCTTTCTTTACCATTTTTGCTAGCAACAAAGTCTCTTTTATCATAACGTTGATTCTTTGATTGTGGGTTATCAAGATCAACAGCAGGTTCAATTTCTACATCATTATCATTACTAGGTTGAGCATCATCATGAACATCATTATTAATATTTTTATTAGGTTCATGTTCATTACCAGATTGTGTTTCAGCATCAGACATAGATATATCGTTTGGATTATCAGGTGGTTCAGCAATAGGTTCACTAGAAGTTTGCACAGTTCTATTATTTTTCTTTGTCTTCTTTTTAGAAGAACTAGGAACATCAATATTATTTCTTTGAGAATCTTGCTCGATTCTCTTAGGGTGGCCTTCAGGATACAAAGGTTCCTGAGTCATTCTACCAGTTCTAGTAGCCACTCTAATAGCATAATCATTTTTCTTACTATTCATTTCATTTAGCACTTCTTTTTGAGCCTTAAGTACTTGCTCTACTTGAGTGGTAACCATAGAAGCATGTTTGCTAATAAATTTAAGTTCACCTTTAATATCAGCCATATAATCACCCAAGCGTCTAATCATATAAGCATTTTTTTTAGTTGTCTACCAAAATAAGCATTGAAGTCGTCTTGCTTAAACATAAAGTTATCAAACTCATCCAAGCACTGACTAGCAATTTTAGTAGGAGGAACTTCAGCTTTATCATATCTATAGAGTGAATTTACCTTTACTACCTGTGTCGGGATATCGGGATCAGGAGGTTCTTCAATAAATAAAGGATTGAGATCATATGTTTCTTCAACAGGCGGTATATTTAGACCATGTATTTCTTCAATAGGAGGTAAATTCTTAACGTCTTCATCTTTAATACCTTTTTATTTCATAGATTTCTTTGCCTCTTGCATATCTTCGGGATTGAGAAATAGAACACCTCTCTTCTTTGGAGTTGGTTTAAGAATAGGCTCAGTAATTGGAGCAGGAGATGGCTCAGGAGGTGCCCAATTATTTTCATTTGTCAACATATTATTCAATAGAATTTCAGCTTCATCCATTGTTCTTTCCCTGAAAAGAGAACCAGCACAACTATCCAGGTAATCTATGGAAGCATCGGTTAGTCCATTATAAAAGATATCAAGTATTTCAAGTTTCTTAAGAGGATGATCAGGCAAAGCATTAAGTAACTTGAGAAGCCTCCCCCAGGCTTGTGGGAGACTCCCTTCTTTAATTTGCATGAAATTGTATATTTCCCTCAAAGCAGCTTGTTTCTTATGAGCAGGGAAATATTTAGCAGAGAAGTAATAAATATATCCTGGGGACTACGCACACAACCAGGATCAAGAGAATTAAACCAGATCTTAGCATCACCCTTTAATGAGAACAGGAATATTTTCAGTATATAGAAGTAACGCGATCTCTCATCATTAGTAAATAGGGCAGCTATATCATTTAACTTAGTAAGATGTGCCACAATAGTTTCGGATTCATAGCCATAAAACGGATCAGATTCAACCAAAGTAATTATATCAGGATCAACAAAGAATTCATACTCCTTATCAGGGACACAAATAGGTGAAGTAGCAAAAGCAGGGTCGGGTTTCATTTTATCTCTAAGTGATTCTTTGTTCCATTTAATTAATAACCTCTTAAGCTCATATCTATCTCGGCAAGCTAAAATAGTGGCAGAAGATTCCATATCAAAAAGATAGCCCTCAGGAATAACAGACATATTTTCATCATCACTATCATCATCGTATTCAGATTCAATAATTTCTTTTTCTCTAGCCCTAGCAGTTTGTTCATCAAGAAATTCACCAAGGGGCATAGTAGTATCAGGCATAGAAGCAGTTTCATCATAAGTATCATGCATAGCAGAAGTGGCATCATCAATAACATGCGACATACCAGAACGAATAGCAGAAGCAGGTGTAGGTGTCGCAAACTTACTCATAACAGAAGGTGAATCAAGTGCAGAGCTAGATGGCAGTTCCTTACCTCCCCTCGTAGTTGAGAGATAGATCTTGGTTTTTGGATCTCTCAAGTTCTTCATCGTGTCCAGCAGATATAAATCCCAAGTGACTCAAAGAATAGAGCTATGTTCCCCGGCAACGGCGCCAGAAATTAGTCTTGATAACCCACAAGTATAGGGGATCGCAACAGCTTTCGAGGGTAGAGTATTCAACCCAAATTTATTGATTCGACACAAGGGGAGCCAAAGAATATTCTCAAGTATTAGCGGCTGAGTTGTCAATTCAACCACACCTGGAAACTTAGTATCTACAGCAAAGTGTTTAGTAGCAAAGTAATATGATAGTGGTGGTAGCGACAACAAAAGTAAAGACAGCAAAAGTAATGTTTTTGGTATTTATAGTGATTGTAACAGTAGCAGCGGGAAAGTAAATAAGCGAGAACCAGTATATGGAAAACTCGTAGGCACCGGATCAGTGATGGATAATTATGCTGGATGCGGTTCATCATGTAACAGTCATAACATAGGGTGACACAGAACTAGCTCCAATTCATCAATGTAATGTAGGCATGTATTCCGTATATAGTCATACATGCTTATGGAAAAGAACTTGCATGACATCTTTTGTCCTACCCTCCCGTGGCAGCGTGGTCCTATTGGAAACTAAGGGATATTAAGGCCTCCTTTTAATAGAGAACCGGAACAAAGCATTAGCACATAGTGAATACATGAACTCCTCAAACTATGGTCATCATCGGGAGTGGTCCCGATTATTGTCACTTCGGGGTTGCCGGATCATAACACATAGTAGGTGACTATAGACTTGCAAGATAGGATCAAGAACTCACATATATTCATGAAAACATAATAGGTTCAGATCTGAAATCATGGCACTCGGGCCCTAGTGACAAGCATTAAGCATAGCAAAGTCATAGCAACATCAATCTTAGAACATAATGGATACTAGGGATCAAACCCTAACAAAACTAACTCGATTAGATGATAAATCTCATCCAACCCATCACCGTCCAGCAAGCCTACGATGCAATTACTCACGCACGGCGGTGAGCATCATGAAATTGGTGATGGAGGATGGTTGATGATGACGACAGCGACGAATCCCCCTCTCCGGAGCCCCGAAGGGACTCCAGATCAGCCCTCCCGAGAGGTTTTAGGGCTTGGCGGCGGCTCCATATCATAAAACGCGATGATTTCTTCTCTCCTATTTTTTCTCCCCGAAAGCAAATATATAGAGTTGGAGTTAGCGTCAGAGGGTTTCCAGGGGGCCCATGAGGTAGGGGGCGCGCCCTAGGGGGTGGGGGGCACCCCCACCCTCGTGAGAAGGGTGTGGGCCCCCTGGTCTTCATCTTTGGCGAGGATTTTTTATTGTTTTTTCTAAGATGTTCCGTGGAGTTTCAGGTCATTCCGAGAACATTTGTTTTCTGCACATAAAGCAACACCATGGTAATTCTGCTGAAAACAACGTCAGTCCGGGTTAGTTCCATTCAAATCATACAAGTTAGAGTCCAAAACAAGGGCAAAAGTGTTTGGAAAAGTAGATATGATGGAGATGTATCACCTTCTGCCTCCTTTCTTACCCATTCCCGCACACTCGAGCTCTAGCGCCCAAGCTCGCGTTCTTCTTCTCAAACCACTCCAAGCATGTCCGGAGCAGGAGGCAAGTGGATGGTCTCCTCCGTCACGGAGGAGAACATCAAGAAGTTACGGGAAGCTGGATATCTTGCCGCGGATATCGCGCACCAGCTGCCAAATGCGGGGCAGATCATCCCAACGCGCGAACCCCATGAGAGGGTAGTTTTTCTTACCCATTTTGTCCGCAGACTGGGATTTCTCCTCCACCCATTTGTCCGCGGGCTCATGTTGTACTACGGGCTGGATTTTCATGATCTGGCCCCCAATTTCATCCTCAACATCTCGACGTTTATCATCATGTGCGAGGACTTCCTCTGCATCAGGCCCCATTTCGGCCTATGGCTGAAAACCTTCAATGTTAAATCGAAGGTGGTGGGTGTCCAGCAAGCAGAGTGCGGAGGCGCCATGGTGGGCAAGATGCCTAACGTCACCTGGCTCGAGGGCTCCTATGTGGATACCATAAAGGGGTGGCAATCGGGGTGGTTCTACATCACCGAGTCGCGTGACTGCAACTGGGTGGTGGCCCCCAAATTTCGATGCGGAATCCCCACACGGCTCACCTCCTGGAAAGAGAAGGGCATGTCCTGGGGTTCTTCGGTAGAGTTGATCGGACTCCAGACCTGCATCCAGAACATGACGAGCAAGAAAATCAAGCTCGTCAACGTGGTCTAGGTCATGCTCTTCCGCCAGATCCTCCCGTGTCAACGACGGGCATTCGATTTGTGGGAGTTCGACTCGGCCAAGCACCAGACGCTACGAGAGCTCTATGACACGACGCACGAGGACGTCTCGAGGGTGCTGTTCAAGGGCACCGAGATTCCTCCTTCCCTCACCGAGGACCGCGGACTCAGCGCAATGCGCCGCGCCAATCCGGTAAGTTTTTATATCTCTCAGGGTATTTATTTGCCCCGGTTTTGTCATATGCAGGATCTAAGCTTCTATGCCATTAACAGGACCGGATAAAGACAACGGAGCAGCTTGATTGCCCAGCCCCTCTGCCTGAAGATCCTGCGGGTGCTCTCCTAACGGAGATGCTGACTCCGACACCTTACGAGGTGCCGGTGAGGAAGACCAAGAAGAAGGCGGCGGGGACCCGAAAGGGTCTCCGGCGCAAGGTTGTATCAGACTCATCGTCCGATGACTCTGACGCGCACTCCTCCCACGAAGACGAGGAGGAGGAAGAGGAAAGTTCTCCCCCCAGTTGGGGAGACAAGAAAAGGAAGGCCGACCCAACCGGGGAGGCCGAAGGGTCCAAGAAGGGCAAGACCCTCCCTCCGGACTGCTCCACGACGGCCGCCTACAGCGGCGATGACTGGCTACCCAGGGTCAAGCCCCTGGCGAAGTCGTAAGTATCCGGACACCATAGTAATTCGTGGTATGTTGTACTGCACTGCTTCTTCTCATGCTAAACATGATTATGCGGTCTGTCCCGAGCTCATCTCGACATAACTTCGTCGAGCGGTTCGTTGGACTCGTCGGATATGAACATCGGTTCTTCCAATCGCCTCCACTCCTTGCCCTGCGGACAACGTCGAGGTGTTGTCTCAACAGGCACCGGGCGAAGGGGAGGCAGTCCTGGGGGCGCCTCGAGGCGACCTTCTGGACGTTGGGTGCAAAGGGAGCCGGACTCCCATGGGCTCCAGGTTCGGCCCCCAAGCGAACACTGCACCGAAATCTTCGGTGGTTCCGGACTCTGGTGGGTGACCCCCCGTTAAGGGGGGCAAGCCGCCCGTGCCGGTGTCCTCAGTTTATCCAGAGGCACCGGACAACTTGCTGGAAGCGCTTCGCGGCGCTTCCATCGACGAAGAGAACCACACTATCATGAGTGCGGTGATCGAGAAAGTTCAGTCCGCCAAAAACGGACTGACCCAAGCTTGCGCCAGCCTCCAAACAGGCTTTGAGGTAAGCAATGAAGATATAGGAAAATATGCCCGCATGGATACTAGCCCCTGATGCTCTGTTCGGCGTTCGGAAAGAAAGACCGAATAGAGGATCAAATGATAACTCAGGAGCCTAATCAGAAAAATATCTATGTGTATGTGCAGGCTTCACTGCTGACCGCTGCCGGACGTACTGCGGAGGTCTCTGCGCTGAAGCAAGACCTGGAGCGGTCCGAGGATGAGCTCGGCCTTACCAAGAGGCAGCTCGAGGAGAGCAAAGGTAAGCAATACCTTTGTCTATATATTTAAAAAGAAGTTCGGGTGTAAAGTAATAGGATCATCATGGATTTGCCAGGGGCCACGACCGAAGTGGCAACCCTAAGGAAGGCGCTGTCTGAGGCTGAAGACAAAGCGACCAAGGAGCGCATTGAACGGGAGAAGCAAGAAGCCCGAGTAGGCGAGGTGCAGCAAGAGCTCGAGGCTCTCGCCAAAAAGCACGAGTCCTTGGAGCTTGACTCTAAGAAGCGAGAGTCCGAGCTCGCGCAGGCGCTTGAAAGTGTCCGGAGCACCAAGGAGGAAGCCCACAAGGCCCTCCAGGAGATTGATGCGGTGAAGAAGATAGCAGCAGGTAAGGCATTCATTATGAAAGCAAGCATGTGAAGGAGACTTTCCTTTTTCTTACCCGAGTTCGGAGCTCTCCAAGAGCGTTTGCAGATCTTCCCCGCAGTGTGCTGGATGCCGTGGAGTTTTACCGACCTGAGGAGGGGAGCTCGACGAAGAAGTTGTTCTGGTCTTAGTATACTGGGACCGAACACTCCGTGCCCTTGAGCGACCAGCTGAAGCAGTTGGTCGAGGTTCACAAGGCGACCGAACAAGCCATGAGGGGCCTTATAGTCCGGATGTGGCCTGGCGAGCCCCTGCCCGGCAGCTACTTCGGTCTGGTGAGGCGGCTGGTGGATGCCTGCCCACGGCTAGAAGTTATAAAGCGGTCCGTCTGCATTGAGGGTGCGTGCATGGCTTTTGCCCGGGCAAAGGTGCACTGGGCGAAGCTGGACGCCATGAAGCTGGTGAATGAGGGGTCGCCGGAGGGCAAGGAGCATCGCTGCCCCGAGATGTACTATGAGAGTGTCCTGAAGGGTTCCTGCCTTGTGGCGGACAAGTGGGCCAAGGATGTAATTTTTGAATGAACATGCTCATGTGATCCTGTAATATGAAACGAGTTCACTTGCTGCATGCAACACTTTTTTAATTTAAAATATTACCTTCTGTGTGGCCGTTTATAAAATCTGAGAGTTGGCCAGTCGTCGGCTTCTGCCCCCATGTAACTAGTACTGGGGTGTTCGGGATAAACCTGAGCACTCTTTACCCCAATTTTGGGTCCTTCAAGGGAGGTGTTCAACGCAATGAACCAGGCAATCGGAGTATAATGCTTTATCACTCTCACTTAGCCATAGAAGTCTACAATTTCAAATTTTGGCGAAGCCCCTGTTATTCGGAAGGCCGAATTTGGGGTGCTATACACGCCTAAGCCAGACAAGGCCGACTCCTCACCTGAAGCGGAAAAAGTCTTTAAGGAGTTGAGACCTCTCAAACAGTGACCAGTCTCTCACCTTATCATGACAGTCAGTTTTCGGCTTTCTCTACTGAGGTTCTCGTCCGGAAGAACCGGGACACAATGTAGTAGTTCTCCCACCGCTACCTTATACGATATAGTGGAACATAAGGTACCAAAGCATGGGCACCGGGCAAACCCAACTATTGACCCAAGACATGATTCGGAGCTGATGCATATAATGCTATAAGTTTGGGGTGCCGCACTGTCGAAAGTGTTCGGACTTCTTGCGCCGTATTATGGGGTAAAGAAAAGCCCTTGGCATACTGACCGGACCCAAATTTACGGGTTCAGATTGTCGTAAATGAACATAAAGGAAAAAAGGAATGAATAATGCAATAATAGACTAATGCTATGCATTGTTATTTAAATAATACGTCGAAGCATACTGGTACAGGTAGTGCAATAAGCAAAAAGTAGGACTATTCGAAATGTCCTATCCAAGGGCAAGCTACGTATGGATAGTAGAAAGCGGGTATTATTATTAGAGACCACCCAGGGGTTCCCGTGTACAACTTAGCTTCTTGCCGCCTTGGTTGTTCCTTCCTGTAATGTGTCCAGCAATCATACTGCTGGAAAGGGCTTCCAGAGAGTTAGGACCTAAAAGAAAAAACAAATGATAAAGATATACAACCCCTAGGGCGGTTAAGCTGCATTGCGGGACGTGCCCTGATCGTCCCCCCGCCTATGTCCATGGTATTTTCAGTGTGTAATTATGTACGCGCGGCACGGATTTCGTCGCTTGACTAGGACTGGGACGGGGGCCGAATTGCTAGGCGAGCTCTGAACGTTCCAGGAGATCCTGTTGCAGTTTACTCCGGACACGCTTGAAGGTGTTCGGGGGCTGTATCACCAAATTAGTGGTTTTCCTTGAAAGGCTACTTTGTGCTTCTGCTGCGAGGGCCGCAGTGTGCTCTTCCGTGCGGAGTGAGCGTTCTGTGTTTCCATTCACTATTATGACTCCCCGAGGTCCTGGCAACTTGAGCTTGAGGTATGCGTAATGCGGTACTGCATTGAATTTTGTGAATGCAGTTTGTCTGAGCAGTGCATGATAGCCACTGCGAAACGGGACGATGTCGAAGATTAACTCCTCGCTTCGGAAGTTGCCCGGTGATCCGAAGACTACTTCCAGTGTGATTGAGCCCGTGCAATGGGCCTCTACACCTGGGATGACGCCTTTAAAGGTGGTTGTGGTGGGTTTGATCCTTAAGGGATCGATACCCATTTTTCGCACCGTATCCTGATAGAGCAGGTTCAGGCTGCTGCCGCCGTCCATAAGGACTCGAGTGAGATGAAATCCATCGATGATGGGGTTTAGGACCAGTGCGGCGGATCCGCCGTGACAGATACTAGTGGGGGTGATCCCTGCGATCAAAGGTGATCGGGAAAGCAGACCATGGGTTGAACTTTGGGGCAACGGGCTCCACCGCATAGACGTCCCTTAATGCACGCTTTCGCTCCCTGTTGGGAATGTGGGTTGCGTATATCATGTTCACTGTCTTCACTTGTGGGGGGAACCCCTTCTGTCCTCCCATGTTCAGCGGCCGGGGCTCTTCCTCGTCATCACTATGCAGTCCCTTGTCCTTGTTTTCGGCATTTAACATGCCGGCCTGCTTGAACACCCAGCATTCTCTGTTGGTGTGATTGGCTGGCTTGTCGGGGGTGCCGTGGATTTGACACGAGCAATCCAGTATGCGATCCAAACTGGACGGAGCCGGAGTACTTCTTTTAAATGGCTTTTTCCGCTGACCGGATCTAGAGCCTTTGAATCCGGCATTGACTGCCGTATCCTCGGTGTTATCGCCGTTATTGTGGCGCTTTGGTCTGTTACGACGTTGTCTACCGTTGGCATCTTTGGTATCCGAAGTGCCCGGATTCCTCGATGTGTTATTGCTGCGAGCCAGCCAGCTATCCTCGCCCGTGCAAAAGCGGGTCATGAGTGTCGTGAGGGCTGCCATAGACTTCGGCTTCTCCTGGCCAAGGTGGCGGGCAAGCCACTCATCACGGATGTTGTGCTTGAATGCCGCGAGGGCCTCTGCGTCCGGACAGTCAACAATTTGGTTTTTCTTAGTCAGGAACCGAGTCCAGAATTGTCTAGCCGATTCCCCTGGCTGCTGAGTTATATGGCTCAAGTCATCAGCATCCGGTGGTCGCACATAAGTGTCCTGGAAGTTGTCAAGGAATGCGTCTTCTAGATCCTCCCAAGTGCCGATGGAGTCTGCTGGCAAGCTATTCAGCCAATGCCGAGCTGGTCCTTTGAGTTTTAGTGGGAGGTACTTGATGGCGTGTAGATCATCACCACGAGCCATGTGGATGTGAAGGAGGAAATCCTTAATCCATACGGCAGGATCTATTGTACCATCATATGATTTGATATTTACAGGTTTGAAACCCTCCGGGAATTCGTGATCCATAACTTCATCAGTGAAGCATAGGGGGTGTGCGGCGCCTCTGTGCCGGGCTATATCCCGACGCAGTCCATATGAATCTTGTCTGCTGTATTCGGCCCGGCCGGATTTGCTGTTGGCGTATCCGGCACGACGATCATCATCCCGTGTTGGCGCGCGTGCCCATGACCCGTATATTGACCTTGCAAGTTTGCCTTACTGTCCAATACGTCTCGCAGGTCCTGTGTGTTGCCCCGAGCCTTGGTATTTTGGATTGAGTGGCGGCGGGGGTGCAGGCTGAACTTCAGGCTGAAACGCCTCTTTGGCTCGGCCACATAGTGGCCGGTCAGCCGCATCGTACACTGGTGCATGGGGTTTCAATGCTTCCTCCTCGAGGTGAGGTAGCAACCTATGTTTTGGGTAACTCTTGGAGGGGCGCTTGAGTTCGTATTCCTCGGCCGCAAGGACTTCGGTCCATTTGTCTGCTAGCAAGTCTTGATCAGCTTGAAGCTGTTGTTGCTTTTTCTTCAGGCTATTTGCTGTGGCCATAAGCCAGCGCTTGAAGCGCTCCTGTTCAACGGGGTCCTCAGGCACGATAAATTCTTCATCGCCGAGGCTCGCCTCGTCTTCAGAGAGAGGCATGTAATTGTCCTCCTCTGGTTCTCCGTCTGCTGCCTGCTCTGGAGGGCTGGCTTGTTCATCCTCCGGCTCTACATCGTGCTGGAGAGGGTTGTGATTGTCTTCGGCACTATCCGGAGTGTTAGTATCTCCTATGCCGGTATCACTACTTTTGCTGTGGCAGGACTTAGAGCGGCACCGCTGACGTTGGCGCTTGGGTTGCTTCTTGGAGGGGTCATCCTCCACTGTTTCGTCGCCATTGCCTTCTTTAGGGGTGTCCACCATATATATGTTGTATGATGATGTAGCGGTCCAGCGCCCTATGGGCGGTGTTTCCTGCTCGTCTCCTGCATCGTCGTCCATACCGTCGATGTCTTCGGATTCGAAGTCGAAGTCAAGCATGTCGGTTAAATCATCGATAGTGGCTACTAAGTGGGTGGGCAATGAATTTCTTCGTTGTCTGCATCCCATTCTAGCCGGACATAGTTCGGCCAAGGTTCTCCTGAAAGGGAGAGGGACCTTAATGAATTTAGCACATCGCCAAAGGGTGAGTGCTGAAAGATATCCGCGGAGGTGAACTCCATGATCGGCACCCAGTCGGATTCGACGGACACGGATGTAAGCGGCTCGGAGTCCGTGGCCGGAGGTGAATCCAGTGGTTCGGCGACACGTCTCTTGTAAGGGGTGAAGTCAGTATCCGGCTCCATCGCCATTGAGAGTGCGATCTCCATGGCGGGGTCTATCCCTCCGCTCTCGGATGGCGCGATTTACTCCGGATTGACGGCCAGAGTAGTTGCAGATGCGATCTCCCGAACACTGTCCGACGGTAGAGTTACGTCGTGCTCGTCGTGACTGTGCAGCGCACCTGACACGGGCTCAAATCCGTCGAAGATCAAGTCTCCACGGACATCGATTGTGTAGTTTAAGTTTCCGAATCTGACCTGATGGCCAGGGGCGTAGCTCTCGATCTGCTCCATATGGCCGAGCGAATTGGCCCGCACTGCGAAGCCACCGAATACAAAGATCTGTCCGAGGAGGAAAACCTCACCCTGGACCGCATCGCTACCGATGATCGAAGGAGCCATCAAGCCTTATGGTGACGACACAGTGGAATTCTCAATGAAAGCACCAATGTCGGTGTCAAAACCGGTGGATCTCAGGTAGGGGGTCCCGAACTGTTCGTCTAAGGAGGATGGTAACAGGAAGCGGGGGACACGATGTTTACCCAGGTTCGGGCCCTCTTGATGGAGGTAATACCCTACGTCCTGCTTGATTGTTCTTGATGATATGAGTATTACAAGAGTTGATCTAACACGAGATCATAGAGGCTAAACCCTAGAAGCTAGCCTATGGTATGATTGTATATGTTATCCTACGAACGAAACCCTCCAGTTTATATAGACACCGGAGGGGGCTAGGGTTACGCAGAGTCGGTTACAAGGGAGGAGATCTTCATATCCGTATTGCCTAGCTTGCCTTCCACGCCAAGGAGAGTCCCATCCGGACACGGGACGAAGTCTTCAATCTTGTATCTTCATACTCCAATAGTCCGGCCAAAGGATATAGTCCGGCTGTCCGGAGACCCCTAATCCAGGACTACCTCACTTAGCCATCCGAAGACCATGGAGCAAGGCCTCATACTCAGCTGCATTGTTAGTACAAGGGAACATTAAACGGAGAACATAACAAAACTTATCACCTCGTGGGGAAGTTAATATGACTCCAGCCCCCGAGCCCTCCAATTGCCTGGACCCATCAAAGTGAATAGTCCAATAAGTGTTGTCTGGCTTTTCCTCCGGCGCTTGCGACTTTGTCCAATCATTGATGAAGTCCATGAGTGCTTGGGATTTGATTGTTATGCGAGGTGTATATTTGAGCCCGTGCGGTCCAAGCTCAATAGCTCACTTAACAATCCGGCCAGTCACTTCTCTGTTTTGGATGATATCTCCCAGTGGGGCTGAACTGACCACTATGATGGGATGACCTTGAAAATAATGCTTGAGCTTCCGGCTTGCCATAAAAACTCCATAAACCAGTTTCTGCCAATGTGGGTATCTCTGTTTAGACTCTATAAGCACCTCGCTGATATAATAAACCGGCCGTTGAACCGGATACTCTTTCCCAGCCTCCTTGCACTCCACAACAATAGACACACTAACAGCTCGGGTATTAGCAGCCACATATAACAATAAAGGCTCCTTATCAACCGGAGCCGCAATGACAGGTGGCTCGGCTAACTGTCTTTTCAGCTCTGCAAGTGCTTCATCAGCAACATCACTACAGACAAAGTGCTCCGTTTTCTTTAACATCTGATACAAAGGGATAGCCTTCTCTCCAAGGCGACTGATAAACCGGCTTAAGGCGGCAATCCGGCCCGCCAATTGTTGAACATCATTAATGCACACCGGTTTAGCCAGAGACGTGATAACTATGATCTTCTCCGGATTAGCTTGCCTGCCGGTACACCAAAGACACATTTGGCCGGATTAAGCATCATCTTATAAACCCGGAGGTTATCAAAAGTTTCCCTCAAGTCACCTATCAATGTCTCCTCCTTTCTGGATTTCACCACAATATCATCCACATATGCATGTACGTTGCGCCCAATCTGTTTATGTAGACAATTCTGAACACAACGCTGATAAGTTGCCTGGGCACTCTTGAGCCTGAAAGGCTTAGATACATAGCAGAAGGCTCCAAAGGGAGTTATGCATGTTGTCTTCTCCTGGTCCTTAACTGCCATTTTGATCTGATGATAACCAGAATAAGCATTCAGAAAACACAAACGGTCACAACCTGCTGTAGCATCAATAATTTGATCGATTTGAGGGAGAGCAAAGGGGTCAGTTGGACAGGCTTTGTTTAAGTCTGTGTAATCCACACACATACACCAAGTGCCGTTTTTCTTAAGTACCAGCACCGGATTAGCTAGCCATTCAGGGTGAAAGACCTCCACAATAAACCCTGCTGCCAAGAGCCGGGCTACCTCCTCACCAATAGCCTTACAGCTTTCTTCATTGAAGCGGCGAAGAAACTGTTTGACCGGTTTAAATTTAGGATCTATATTAAGGGTGTGCTCAGCGAGTTCCCTCGATACACCTGGCATGTCAGAAGGCTTCCATGCAAAGATGTCCCGGTTCTCACGGATGAACTCGATGAGCGCGCCTTCCTATTTCGGATCCAAGTTAGCGCTGATGCTGAACTACTTGGATGAATTGCCAAGAACAAAGTCAACCAGTTTAGTTTCCTCAGCCAATTTAAACTTCAGTGCCGGATCATGCTCAGTAGTTGGCTTTTTAAGAGAAGTCATATCTGCCGGATCAACATTGTCTTTATAAAATTTCAGCTCCTCTGTGGCTCAAACCGAGTCAGCATAAGCTGCATCCCCTTCTTCACATTCCAAAGCAATCTTTCACCTTCCATGCACCATGATGTTCCCCTTATGACCCGGTATCTTAAGCTGCAAATAAACATAACAAGGCCTTGCCATCAACTTAGCATAAGCCGGCTGTCCGAATAGGGCATGATATGGACTCTTGATTTTCCCCACTTCAAAAGTCAACACCTCTGATCTTGAATCATAATCGTCTCCGAAAGCAACTTCCAGAGCTATCTTACCAACTGGGTATGCCGATTTACCAGGCACTACCCCATGAAACATAGTGTTCGACGGTTTAAGATTCTTATCTGTGAACCCCATGCGACGAAAGGTTTCATAGTCAAGGATATTAATATTGCTTCCTCCATCCATAAGCACCTTGGTAAATTTATACCCCCAACCTGGGGTGCTACCACTAAAGCCAGGTGACCCAGATTGTCAACCCGGGGTGGATGATCCTCTCGGCTCCACATGATGGGTTGTTTAGACCAGCGCAGATAACAAGGTACCACCGGTTCAACAGAGTTCACGGCTCTTTTATGAAGCTTCCGATCGCGCTTACATAAGCTAGTGGTGAAGACATGATACTGCCCACTATTCAACTGTTTTGGATTGCTCTAATAACCTGATTGCTGCTGATGTTGATTCCCCTGATGGTTGTAACCTCCCAGGTTGCCCTGGCTGTTTAGATTGCCATGTACGGTTTGGTTGCCCTGGAACCTGAACCGGAACTGCCACCACCATAACCCGGCCCATGGAAACCGCCTCTTGAACCGCCGGGCGGTCCATTATCATATTGAAAAAGATTTGAATTTTTGAACTCCCGCATAATGAAGCAATCTTTCCAAAGATGCGTAGCGGGTCTCTCCTTTGATCCGTGCTTTGGGCAAGGATGATTTAACAGGCGCTCTAGATTGGGGCCTGAACCTCCACCCCGTTGGGGCGATTTACCCTTACGCCGGTGACCGTTATCCTGGGCGTTGGTGTTAGCCACAAAGTCCAAGCTATTATCTACCATGCGTTTACCATTGTTCCCATGTCCCGATCTTGTCATCCTTAGACTCGAGGTCCTTGGTACTATCAGAGTCGGCGTACTTCACCAGAGCCGCCATAAGTGTTCCCATTTCATTACAATGGCATTTAAGCCGTCCCAATTTCAGCTTCAAATGCGCAAATCGGTAATTGCCTTCCAATGTTAAAATGGCTGTGTCAGCGTTGATGCGGTCTAACGGATGCAAAATATCCGAAACCTGGCGCACCCAGTGGGTTGTCGATTCTCCTTCCTCCTGGACACAGGTAGCTAAATCCACGATGGACATGGGCTGCTTGCACATATCTTTGAAGTTCTGGATAAACCGGGCCCTTAACTCGGCCCATGATCCAATAGAGTTAGCCGGCAGATTTTTCAACCACGTGCGAGCTGTTCCCTCCAACATCATGGTAAAGTATTTTGCACACGCCGCTTCATCCACATCCAGCATCTCCATTGCCATCTCATAACTCTCCACCCATGACTCAGGGGATAAATCGGTGGTGTAATTTGGCACCTTACGCGGGCCCTTGAAATCCTTGGGTAACCGTACATTGCGCAGCGCTGGGACAAGACATGGCACTCCCAAAGAACTGGAAGTAACCCCTGGTTCAATCGATGTTGTTGGACGAACCGGAGTGAACTAATGAACCGGCGTGAGCTGACGAACCGGAGCTTCGTGCTGTGCCGCTAACTTGGCTTCCCGACGTGCCCTAGCGCGATCCACTACCTCTTGGGCACTGCCACCGCCACTCGCCGTGTTATTTCCACGGGGCAGATTACGATTCCTCGCACTGCTTGATACGGCCAATTCATCGATATGCCTGCTGTAGTTCCGGCTTGGGCGGGAGTAGAATGAATCCTTGCGCAGCTATATGAATAGGCATGCTACTGAGTCAAAGCCGTCTAGAGGAGCTCCCTAGCCCGTCGTGTCTCAACTGCTACAGGGGACTCGCCATCAATCGGGAGAGCTGCCAATTGTGAAGCGGCAGCAACGATGTTATCCAATGGGTTCAAGTAATGACCCGAAGGTGTTGAGACGTGTCGTGATGGAATGTTGTTCTGACGAGGCGGAGGCGGCGGATCCGTCGCGCGAGGCTGAGCCGGTGCCTCGGTCCCAAGTGCCTCCGGCTGGTTCACCATAGGTTGGTTACTGGTGCCCGCTCCTGGCGTGTCAAAGAGATTCCTCGCCTCCAAGACCGACGGAAGGCGCGATCGATATCTTCTCCTCATGACGTCATCTGACGCGCTCTGATCCAGCATAAGCCGGTAAGCCTGAGCCTCCAATCCGGCCCGCTCTGTAGCCATCCTGGTGTTTTCTGCTGCTAGGTCCATTTTAGCTTGAGTTATCTGATCCTTCACCTTCGCAATCTCTGCGTTGTGCTGATCCCGGTTTGCCGCGTCCACCTCTACTGCCAGTAATGTTGCTAAAGCGTCGAATAGGTCGGACAAAACCTGAGCCGGAGGCGGCACGGAGCCCCCTGCTCCTGCTGGTGTTGCTGTTGCTGAACCAGAGATCATTGCCGCGGCGGTAGAAGAGTGTTGCGCTGGTTGTGTACCGGCCATGAAGACCGCAACCCGGCTTGGCAGATCGAGGGGGTTTGGAATACTGTTGCCATCGGAACCTCCACTAATCCGGCCATCCTCCAGCTGGTACAGCGACTCGGTCTCTCCGATTGAAGACTCGTCATCAGAGCAGACAACGGTTTCGCCACCAAATGCCGATCTATCCTCATATTCCGCTCCATGGATGACACCCACGAAGACATGCTTTACGGTGGGCTGAACCTGGGCAGAGCTTGCACACTGAGCCGTCTCGATGATGTCGGTGCAGATGTCCGGCTCAGGGCCCAGTTCGCTGATCTTGCCGATGAAGACGTGAATTCCACCAAAGGGGACCCGGTACCCGTATTCGACTGAATCGGCCTCGGGACCCCATCCTGCGTCGTCGATGAGAGCTTGCCGCGACGACTTCTAGTCATCCGGCCCACAACGTATCCCTTGAGTCCATCGAAGCTGCCCTTCAAGAACTCGAAACCATCATGCGATAGCCCCATGGTGGGCGCCAACTGTCGTGGTTTTGTCACAACAGATGTCCTTGTGAAAGGACTTAGTCGTGGAGCCATTGCTACGGGTTAACTTAAAGGGGTTAAAGCGGACAAGGGACGCGGGAGTTTTATACTGGTTCGGCCCCTTACGATCAAGGTAAAATCCTACTCCAGTTGTGATGGAATTGCTAGGGTTTCGATGACTAGGGAGAGAATCCGCTTTGCCTTGCTCTTGAGTTGTTGTGTGTTGTTCCTAAACCGCCGCCGGGTCGTCCCTTTATATACATAGGTCGGCGCCCATCGGTTTACAGAGTCCCGAGGCCGGATCATCAACGTGTCCAGCTCAACCTCTATTCCTCCTATCTTACAATACAAGTTACATGATAATGTCGGTTTATATCTACAGGCCTTAACCCGCCCTTTGGGACTTGGGCCTTCATAAAGCGCCACCATCCTTTGTCTTCTTGGGCTTCTAATCCTCATAGAGTTAACCCGGCCACTCCTGGCCGGTTTATGTCCAGTAGTAATATCCCCAACATTAGGCCCCAGATTGATTTGAACTTGTTCATGTCAATCTTCAACACTTAGAAAAATTCCTGCCCTTGCACCTTCGCATAGATCTTGTAAACCGCCCTGACTTCATCCTCCGGATTTGTAGTAAACCGCCATGACATCACCTGTTTATTTAAAGCCGAAGATACCCCTTTTATTAATGAGCATCCAACAATCGAGGCAACAATCTTGTTATCTATCCATTTTTTGGGCTCCTCCATTCCCGTGCCTGTTGCTTATCTCTTTACCCTTATAAATAGAGGCGGAGGACCCCATTCTTTTCTTTCCATTGCCTCTTCATCCCTTCTTCTTCCTCGCGACGTCTCCGCACTCGAGCGCCGCCGCCATCGTCAAGCCTCGGCTCTGCCTCACCGTCGGCCGCTGCATCAACCTGTTGGTACCAGAGCACCGCAGCGCACCTCCGCTGCTTCCGCGGCCGCAGTAAGTTCTTCCCTCATTCCTCTCTAGATCCATTTTAGGGTTCCCACAGGTTCATGGCGTTCCTTTCTCGTTCTTCACCAGTCCCTAGACAGTAGACCTTAGGCTTGATACACTTCGTGTGATAGTTCTAGTGCTCCCCTTCTTGGTTGTTTAAATCAAGCCTTTATACGCATAAAAACTTTGATCTATACCTTAATGAACTACTCCAGGACCAAACTTTTTTAGATCTAAATCTTTTTCTTTTCTTGACATGTAGTAGATCCAAAATGCGAACATGACTCTGTGAAACCTGTTTTTCTTCACTTAGCCATTTTTGCTTCTTCAGATCTGTATCTTCTTTACCTGCACAGGCGGTTTATCTCTGTAGAAAATAATCTGTCATATGCCATTACTCCCCTTGTAAACCGTTCATTGCTTTACCACTTATAAACACTCTGTCATAGGCAGTTTATAACTTCCTCCGGTTTATCAATTTTATATGCTTGAATTCCTTTTTCCTCAACCTGTTGTACCGTATGCTTTGTCATTAATGAATCATAAACCAGCATTATTTTCTTTCCAGCTCTTCACTTGCAATGGCCAAATAGTTCCATTCCTGTAACTGGGTCCCTTCCCGGATTACTAGGAGCAACTGAACAGAATGGTCAAAATTGGTACCTTACCGAAGAAAAATGAAATCCGGTGGCGAGTTCCTGGGCCGAAAAATCCTCCTACCCCCAAAGAGGATGAAGTAGTGGTGTTTGCTGATCATATAGGCCATGGTTTTAAACCGCCTAGATCCAAGTTTTTCCGAGATGTACTTGCCAGCTTTCAGATCCACCCTCAAGATAATGGACCCAACTCTGTATCCAATATCTGCAACTTTTAGGTTTTTTGTTAAGCGTATCTACAGGAAGAACCAGTTGTCGAGCTGTTCCAGGATTTCTTCCACTTAAACTGTCGCACTGAATTCATAGACGGGCCCAGTACTGAACTTGGTGGCGTCTCCATTCAGAAAAGGAAGGACATTAGTTTTCCTCACGCCAAACTTCACAGTCACCCAAAGGAATGGAATCAAACTTGGTTCTATTGCAAGGACACCTCTCCTAAAGAGGAGAACGCTCTGCCGTGTTACCGTGCTCACCGGCTCGCCAATACTCATCCGCTTCCACAATGACTATGTGCCAAGGAACGGGCCTCGTACGCACCACAACTCGCCAAGCTTGGAGCTTTCATGGCCAACGGTATAACAGATGTGGACATCGTTTGTTGCTGGATATCTTGGAGTATCTTGCCGTTAAGTCGCCGCATCGGTTTAATGTGCGAGTACACCGGTGACGTAAAAGACTCCGAACATCATATTGACATTCAGCTAACAGATGAGGAAGTTACTGAGTCTGTCAACAAAATGCTGAATGAACCGGAAGCTGTCTGTAGCAAGACCGGGTTAAGTCCCTTTTACACACAGAACAAACCGCCCGCTGTAAGTATTGTTTTTGCTTCCGCTTTACACCTGATATTTTTGAACGGTGCAACTTTGAATACCCTCTGCCCATTTTTAAACAGGGTGGGTGAAGCTTTCTCGACCTAAAATGAAAGCTATCAAGAAAACCACGAAGAGGAAGGCCACCGAACCTATCGGTTTAGAGCTTGATGACGACCCTGATGAACCGGAAGTAGAGGTAGAACTTGATTCACTTGGTTCACTTTTCATGCACCTCATTGACAATGATATTTATCAGGAGGACGCTGAGGTCAACCAAGCTGACGATGCGGAGGTAATTATCCTTTCCTCCGATTTAGACCCTCTGCGAACACAAAAAAATCCGTCAAGCAGTCCGGAATGTAAGATTTTCTCACCCTCTTGCACTTGGATCCAAAATTTCTTTTGAAGAAGCAGCAGCACGAGGCTCGCCGCACAACCCGGCACAACGGCCAAACAGTCACTTCGACCGGTTTACCGAACACCCTGGTTCGAAAACGCCGACCTGAGGTCTCACCCACTTCTGACACTTCTTATCCCAAGGTAGGCTATTTCCGACAACCTCTTAATCCGTCCGATTCGAATTATCAGGTGACACCTCCTTCATCATCCGGCGAATCAACCGCCACACAACTCCCTCCTCTTAAGACCGTTGCTGGGTTAGTATTTCAACTCAATCTTCTAATGTTTCACACTTCATATGCTATGCTAACTTTTGCATCTGTTCTTTTTAGAGCCAAAGCCAGACCCAATAAGAAGGCTCGGGTGAATAACCCGTCTAAAGACCATGTGGTGACTGAACCGGAGCTGACTACGGAACCAGAAGGTCCAAATACCGAGGCCACATTTGATGAACCTCCCCGCAAGATCATAATGTTGATGAACAAGCATATGTTGATACCGCTGTGCAAGATGATAAACCGGCAAGTCTAGTCCGGACTGATGACGGACCTTCTAGTCCAGTGAAGGCTACTAACGTTCCATCAACTCCAAAAAAGGCTACTGGTGACAAGGAAGATGAGGTTATCATTACTTGTGTTGGCCATACCTCTCCTGGCCATCCTGTTGTATTGGCAAAACAAAGTGCCAAAGAAGAGCGTGCTGCCATGGATAAAGGCAAGCGGAGCACTGATTTATCAAGCTATGCCCACCTTAACGCCCAAGAGGTTCATTCTAGTTTTCTGAACCGTGTGTACTCAAACCGTGACTATGAAGCCGGTTTAGTGAATTTGATGAAGGAACGTTATGAAGTAAGTACAAATCCTCTTCTCTCTTAAGTCCAATTGTAATTACCAATTCCAGTAGCTCCCAAGGACCGATTTATGATAATAATCAAAAACCGGGACTTCATAATACCATACTTCTGCATACTTATCCTCCAAGGGTCAGTTGATACTTTAAAAATGAATCGGTACTTTAGCATGGTATCCTTGTAACTTTCGCCTGTGTAGTCCCCAAGGGCCGGTTTACCTTTCCAAGGTGAACCGGGACTTTAATTACTGTTACTTTTGAGCAGATGTACATTAGCCCCCAAGTGCCAAGAATAATGCTTGTATTATACGCTTGGGACTTGAAATAATTTTTTAGAATGAAGCGAGTAGGTATTGGCCCCCAAGTGCAAAGTGCATAACTTGTTATACGCTTGGTACTTCAAATATACATAGCCCATTGATAATATATCTTGTCTTTGTAGGACGAGCTGAGTAAGAAGGACGCGCAAACCGCTGACCTTCAGGAGAAAATTAAATCTCAGCAAGCGGAGGCTTCCAAAGCCAAGGAAGAACTGACTAATGCCTTAGCATCCATGGAGAAGCTGAAGGAAACCTTTAAGAAGGAGCGTGCAGATTGGGACACAGAGAAGGCCGCTTTAGCAAAGAAGGCCGGAGACGCAGAAGCGGCCCTGAAACTGGTGGTTGAGGAACTCACCGGTTTAAAGCGGCAAATAAACGCTATGACTTCTGTTGTGTTTGGTAAGCGTCCTCATCTGACGTTTTTCAAGTCACCTTTTCCTTATCACCTGTCGGTTTACTGATGCTTACAATGTCACAGGGACCCGCATTACCCATCTGGGCTCTGATATGCCGATGAAGCTGAAGGCTGCCTATACGTTGATAGATCAACTATATTCCGGATCCCAACAGGCTATCTGCACTGCTTCTTACAACAGGCCTCCTCCAACATTTATAAAAGAAACCATCGAGAATCTGGCAATGTTGCCTGCCCGGTTGGATGAACTAAAAAAATCAGCTGCAAGGTCAGCCGCACTAACTGCGCTAATCCAGGCCAAGGCATGGATTCCAGATCTTGAACTGGCAGATATTGGTCAAGGCTACCCCAGCGTAAAGGAAGACGGTTCAGAATTCAACAATGATGATCTCCGAAGATTAACAAGGGAAATGCGACCCATAGCGAGCAAATTGGCGGATGAAACAGATCTGTCTCATTATCAGCCGGTTTATGATGTTGATTAGAAAAGATATCCCGCACCGATACATGATGTAGAGGATCTTGTTTCACCAATTCGTAAGCACACTTATGCCCCGGACATTGATCCTCCCCCCTTATAAGTGAAGAAGTCATGTTCCAAGCTTTAACCGGAATCGATTGGACAACAATTGATTTCCAGCCACTAGGTAGAGAGGAGGAGGATGCACCTACTCAAGATGATCCGCAATCTTCAAGTCGCCCTGGTGACGAATCCTGAACCAGAGAGCCGCCATGCTTTTGGGATTGTTATTATAAGCAATATCCGCAGTGGTTGTATGTTAACTTGTTCCTGCATACAAGAGATTGAAAAAAAGGTCCTGGCGGTGTATCGCTGGACGGGTCATGATGCCCAAATATAGAACCTGGATGTAGGACCAAGGTTGTTTATAACATAGAAAAAATACTTGTTACCTTGTTCCTTTCACCCATGGCTATGTAAAAAAGAGGTGATAACACCAAGCTGGAGTATAGATGACTCCTTCCAGGTTTGCCGGTTTACAATAAAACCGTACCGGGTTATGATAAACACCGGTTTAACCATATAATACTGGTGACTTGTAGTCAAAACCAGACCGGAGCAATAAGCGCCGGATTATATCTGACCATGTACTAACAATTTAGCATTGTAAGCCACGCCGGGTTGTAATAAACACCGGTTTATCAAAAAACACTTATGAATATCAAAAAAGAAAAATGTTGCAAAAAACACAAGAAGAATATGCAAGGCTTTTCATGGGCTGCCAGGCCCTAAATCAAGGCTTTTCATGGGCTGCCAGGCCACTGAGTTAAACCATTTTTCAAAGCATTTTAAGATGGACCTCAATACTTAACCAATCATCGTTTTAACTCTGACAAGTTCAGGGTCTATGAGATTGACTTGTCAAACGTTCGACAGGTCATACCAGGTTTACCTGGACGGAGTGGCTTACTTAAAGAGGCAGGATAACCCGGGGTTTTAGGTGAATACACCTGGCTTCCAAGCCTGGCTTGATAGCCTATTGCAAAGGTACATAATCTTTGTTCTTTGAGAAGCAAGGAGCCCCTCAGCAACATTTGAGCTGTGCTTTGTGGGTGCCTATGTTTCAGTTGTGCTGGTGCAACACTCTCTTTGGCCCCACATAATTTCCTTTTGGCTTTAAGCCTATCAAGAGGTGTAGCTATGGTGTAAATACAACCAAGCCTCCTAGTGATTTCCCTTTGGCATTAAGCCTATCAAGAGGTGTAGCTAAGGTTCAGATATGACCAAGCCCCCTAGTGATTTCCTTTTATATGTGTGGCTTTACAAGCCGGATCAACAGAACTCTGCTTTGTAAACAGAAGCCCCCATGAAAACACATCATGTAAAACAAATAGAGACCCCGCTTTAGCTGAGGCTCCGGTTTATTATATTGACTATAATATATACATTGTCATAATTATGTACACGAAAAAGAGCCTATGGCTCAAGTATAGTAAGGCCGAAGATGAGCTATATTCCACGGCCGCTGGGTCTCCTATGATTTACGTGAGTCTTTGTGCTCTCGAACATCGATAAGGTAGTATGATCCATTGTGCAATTTTTTGCTGACCACAAAAGGCCCTTCCCAAGGTGGGGATAACTTGTGCATATCAGTTTGATCCTGGATGAGCCGGAGCACCAGATCGCTGATACGTCTCCAACGTATCTATAATTTTTGATTGCTCCATGCTATATTATCTACTGTTTTGGACTATATTGGGCTTTATTTTCCACTTTTATATTATTTTTGGGACTAACCTATTAACCGGAGGCCCAGCCCAGAATTGTTGTTTTTTGCCTATTTCTGTGTTTCAGATAAATGGAATATCAAACGGAGTCCAAACGGAATAAAATCTTAGGGAATGTGATTTTCTCACCGAACGTGATCCAAGAGACTTGGACCCTTCTCCAAGGAACAAAAGAGGCGGTCACGAGGGTGGGGGGCGCGCCCTAGGGGGGGCGCCCCCTACCTCGTGGGCCCCTCGTTGCTCCTCTGGCGTACTTCTTCCTCCTATATATACCCACGTACCCCCAAACTATCAGAATAGGAGCCAAAAACCTAATTCCACCGCCGCAACTTTCTGTATCCACGAGATCCCATCTCGGGGCCTGTTCCGGAGCTCCGCCGGAAGAGGGCCGTCATCACGGAGGGCTTCTACATCATCATAAGCCTCTTCGATGAAGTGTGAGTAGGTTACCTCAGACCTTCGGGTCCATAGTTAGTAGCTAGATGGCTTCTTCTCTCTCTTTGAATCTCAATACAAAGTTATCCCCCTCTCTTGTGGAGATCTATTCGATGTAATCTTCTTTTTGCGGTGTGTTTGTTGAGACCGATGAATTGTGGGTTTATGATAAAGTCTATCTATGAATAATATTTGAATCTTCTCTGAATTCTTTTATGTATGATTGGTTATCTTTGCAAGTCTCTTCGAATTATCCGTTTGGTTTGGCCAATTAGATTGGTAGTTCTTGCCATGGGAGAAGTGCTTAGCTTTGGGTTCGATCTTGCGGTGTCCTTACCCAGTGACAGAAGGGGCAGTAAGGCACGTATTGTATCGTTGCCATCGAGGATAACAAGATGGGGTTTATTTCATATTGCATGAATTTATCTCTCTACATCATGTCATCTTGCTTAAGGCGTTACTCTGTTTTTAACTTAATACTCTAGATGCATGCTGGATAGCGGTCGATGAGTGGAGTAATAGTAGTAGATGCAGAATCGTTTCGATCTACTTGTCATGGACATGATGCCTATATACATTATCATGCCTAGATATTCTCATAACTATGCTCAATTTTGTCAATTGCTCAACAATAATTTGTTCACCCACCGTAGAATACTTATGCTCTTGAGAGAAGCCACTAGTGAAACCTATGCCCCCCCGGGTCTATTCTCATCATATCAATCTCCATTACTTTAATCTTTCTTTGCTTTTTACTTTGCTTTTACTTTTTACTTTGCATCTTTATACCAAAAATACTAAAAATATTATATCTATCAGATCTCACTCTCGTAAGTGACCGTGAAGGGCTTGACAACCCCTAATTGTGTTGGTTGCGAGTAGCTATCGCTTTATGTAGGTACGAGGGACTTGAGCGTGGGCTCCTACTGGATTGATACCTTGGTTCTAAAAAACTGAGGGAAATACTTACGCTACTCTGCTGCATCATCCCTTCCTCTTCGGGAAAAACCAACGCAAGCTCAAGACATAGCAAGAAGGATTTCTGGCGCCGTTGCCGGGGAGTCTATGCAAAAAGTCAACATACCAAGTACCCATCACAATCCCTATCTCTCGCATTACATTATTTGCCATTTGCCTCTCGTTTTACTCTCCCCCCAATTCACCCTTGCCGTTTTATTCGCCCTCTTTCTCTCTCTATCCCCCCTCTCTATTTGCCTCTTTTTGCCCGCTTGCCTCTTGTTTGCTTGTGTGCTAGTTTGCTTGCTTGTCGTCATGATTAGTCTCATATCTTCTCCTTTGTCCCCCGAGAGTATTTTAAACAAAGGGAGGGAGAAAATCTAAAAGATGCTTGGTATAGAATTTGAAATGCTCAAAATAGATCTACCAGGAAGCAATCTACCTTAGTTCTTATTCGCAATTTTTATGTAGGTGTTAATCCTTGGTATAGATATATCCTCGATACCATTACCCGAGGGAACTTCTTGGGTAGCCATACTTTTGATTCTGATAATGCTATGCTAAATTTATTTGGCTCACCACCTCTTTTGGTTAATGGAACCACATTAACTTTGGAGCATGTTATGCAAAGACTTGAAATTATCGAAAATAAAGTTGCTAATGTTGAATCAATTGAAAATCTAGATAAAAAGATCCACAATCAAATTACTCAATATGGATCTAAGGTAGGAATGACTTTGAAAAATATTAAGGAGAAAGAACCCATAGTTAATGAGAGAATGAACTTAGATTCTACTAGAATTGATAAACTTGAGGGTATCATTACAAACTTGGGAACCGCTTTTTCTTCCGTAAATAATACTCCAAGTCCTCTTACTAAAATTTCCAAGCTTATGTATGTTCCTAAAAATAAGGGTGAATCATCTAGTAAGGAAACTGCGGATCTTAAATCTATAAGTGTTCATCCCAATCTTTTTGCTATCATTGAGGAACCATTTATTACAAATGAATTTTTCGATCTTGTGCCTAAAAGTTTGATAATTAATAAAAATAAAGAAACTCCTAAAGATGGTATATGCATAATTGAAGAATTGCCTACCAAAGATGGCAATACCTAGATCTATCCTCGCTTTTATGCCTAGCTAGGGGCGTTAAATGATAGCGCTTGTTGGGAGGCAACCCAATTTTATTTTTATTCCTTTCTTTTTGCTCCTCCTTAGTAATAAATAAATTATTTAGCCTCTGTTTTGGTTGTGTTTTTTTGTTTAATTAGTGTTTGTGCCAAGTAGAACCGTTGGGAAGACTTGGGGAAAGTCTTGTCGAACTTGCTGTAAAAACCAGAAACATTAGCGCCCACGAGAACTGATATCATTTTTATTTGAAGAGTGCTATTTAGTTAATTCGTTTTTCATATGATTAATAGATAAATTCCTCACGTCCAGAAATTTATTTTAGAATTTTTGGGGTTCCAGATCTTGCGCTAGCTACAGATTACTACAGACTGTTCTGTTTTTGACAGATTCTGTTTTTCGTGTGTTGTTTGCTTATTTTGATGAATCTATGGCTAGTAAAATAGTTTATAATCCATAGAGAAGTTGTAATACAGTAGGTTTAACACCAATATAAATAAAGAATGAGTTCATTACAGTACCTTGAAGTGGTCTTTTGTTTTCTTTCGCTAACGGAGCTCACGACTTTTCTATTTTGAGTTTTGTGTTGTGAAGTTTTCAAGTTTTGGGTGAATTCTTTTGATGGATCATGGAACAAGGAGTGGCAAGAGCCTAAGCTTGGGGATGCCCATGGCACCCACAATATAATCCAAGGACACCAAGAATTCAAAGCTTGGGGATGTCCCAGAAGGCATCCCCTCTTTCGTCCACTTCCATCGGTAATTTACTTGGGGCTATATTTTTATTCACCAACATCATATGTGTTTTTCTTGGAGCGTCTTGTATTATTTGTGTCTTTGTGTCTTAGTATGCCACAATCATCCTTGCTGTACACACCTTTTTAGAGATCCATACATGAATAAAATTTTATAGAATACTCTATGTGCTTCACTTATATCTTTTGAGCTAAGTAGTTTTGCTCTATGTGCTTCACATATATCTTTTGAGCTAGATAATTTTGCTCTATGTGCTTCACTTATATCTTTTGAGGGTTATAATTTTGCTCTATGTGCTTCACTTAGATCTTTTAGAGCACGGTGGTGGATTTGTTTTAAAGAAACTATTGACCTCTCATGCTTCACTTAAATTATTTTGAGAGTCTCTTAATAGGATGGTAATTTTCTTAATAATAATATGCTTGGTATTCAAGATTTGTGAAACTTTCTTTTGAGTGTGTTGAATACTAAGAAAAGATTGAAGCATGATAATTGTTTGGAGATATGGAGGTGACAATATTAAAGCCATTCTAGTTGAGTAGTTGTGAATTTAAAGAATACTTGTGTTAAAGTTTGTGATTCCCGTAGCATGCACGTATGGTGAACCGTTATGTGATGAAGTTAGAGCATGGATTATTTATTGATTGTCTTCCTTATGAGTGGCGGTCGGGGACGAGCGATGGTCTTTTCCTACCAATCTATCCCCCTAGGAGCATGTGCGTAATACTTTGCTTTGGTAACTTCTAGATTTTTGCAATAAGTATATGAGTTCTTTATGACTAATGTTGAGTCCATGGATTATACGCACTCTCACCCTTCCACCTTTGCTAGCCTCTCTAATACCCCGCACCTTTCGCCGGTATCATACACCTACCATATACCTTCCTCAAAACAGCCACCATACCTACCTATTATGGCATTTCCATAGCCATTCCGAGATATACTGCCATGCAACTTTCCACCGTTCTGTTCATGACACATTCATCATTGTCATATTGCATATCCCGGTACACCGCCGGATGCATTCACATAGAGTCATATTTTGTTCTAAGTATTGAGTTGTAATTGTTGAGTTATAAGAAAAATAAAAGTGTGATGATCATCATCATTAGAGCATTGTCCCAGTGAGGAAAGAATGATGGAGATTATGATTCCCCCATAAGTCGGGATGAGACTCCGGACGAAAAATAAAATAATAAATAAAAAAACAGGCCAAAGAAGCCCAAATAAAAAGAGGCCATAAAAAAAGAAAAGGCCCAAATAAAAAAATGAGAGAAAAAGAGAGAAGGGACAATTTTACTATCCTTTTACCACACTTGTGCTTCAAAGTAGCACCATGATCTTCATAGTAGAGAGTCTCTCATGTTATCACTTTCATATACCAGTGGGAATTTTACATTATGGAACTTGGCTTGTATATTCCAATGATGGGCTTCCTCAAAATTGCCCTAGGTCTTCATGAGCAAGCAATTTGGATGCACACCCACTTAGTTTCTTTTTGAGCTTTCATATACTTATAGCTCTAGTGCATCCGTTGCATGGCAATCCCTACTCACTCACATTGATATCTATTGATGGGCATCTCCATAGCCCGTTGATACGCCTAGTTGATGTGAGACCATCTTCTCCTTTTTGTCTTCTCCACAACCACCATTCTATTCCACCTATAGTGCTATATCCATGGCTCACGCTCATGTATTGCGTGAAGATTGAAAAAGTATTGAAAAAGTTAGAGTATGAAACAATTGCTTGGCTTGTCATCGGGGTTGTGCATGATTTAAATACTTTGTGTGGTGAAGATGGAGCATAGCCAGACTATATGATTTCGTAGGGATAACTTTCTTCGGCCATATTATTTTGAGAAGACATAATTGCTTTGTTAGTATGCTTGAAGTATTATTTTTTATGTCAATATAAACTTTTTTCTTGAATCTTTCTAATCTGAATATCCATACCACAATTAAGAAGATTTACATTGAAATTATGCCAAGTAGCACTCCGCATCAAAAATTCTCTTTTTATCATTTACCTACTCAAGGACGAGCAGGAATTAAGCTTGGGGATGCCTGATACGTCTCCAACGTATCTATAATTTTTGATTGCTCCATGCTATACTATCTACTGTTTTGGACTATACTGGGCTTTATTTTCCACTTTTATATTATTTTTGGGACTAACCTATTAACCGGAGGCCCAGCCCAGAATTGCTGTTTTTTTGCCTATCTTAGTGTTTCAGATAAACGGAATATCAAACGGAATAAAATCTTCGGGAACGTGATTTTCTCACCGAACGTGATCCAGGAGACTTGGACCCTGCTCCAAGGAACAAAAGAGGTGGTCACGAGGGTGGGGGGCGTGCCCCCTGCCTCGTGGGCCCCTCGTTGCTCCTCCGGCGTACTTCCTCCTATATATACCCATGTACCCCAAACTATCAGAATAGGAGCCAAAAACCTAATTCCACCGCCGCAACTTTCTGTATGAACGAGATCCTATCTCGGGGCCTGTTCCGGAGCTCCACCGGAAGAGGGCCGTCATCACGGAGGGCTTCTACATCATCACAAGCCTCTCCGATGAAGTGTGAGTAGTTTACCTCAGACCTTTGGGTCCATAGTTAGTAGCTAGATGGCTTCTTCTCTCTCTTTGAATCTCACTACGAAGTTCTCCCCCTCTCTTGTGGAGATCTATTCGATGTAATCTTCTTTTTGCGGTGTGTTTGTTGAGACCGATGAATTGTGAGTTTATGATCAATTCTATCAATGAATAATATTTGAATCTTCTCTGAATTCTTTTATGTATGATTGGTTATCTTTGCAAGTCTCTTCGAATTATCCATTTGGTTTGGCCAACTAGATTGGTAGTTCTTGCCATGGGAGAAGCGCTTAGCTTTGGGTTCGATCTTGCGGTGTCCTTACCCAGTGATAGAAGGGGCAACAAGGCACATACTGTATCGTTTCCATCAAGGATAACAAGATGGGGTTTATTTCATATTGCATGAATTTATCTCTCTACATCATGTCGTCTTGCTTAAGGCGTTACTCTGTTTTTAACTTAATACTCTAGATGCATGCTGGATAGCGGTCGATGAGTGGATTAATAGTAGTAGATGCAGAATCATTTCGATCTACTTGTCACGGACGTGATGCCTATATACATGATCATGCCTAGATATTCTCATAACTACGCTCAATTCTATCAATTGCTCAACAGTAATTTGTTCACCCACCATAGAATACTTATGCTCTTGAGAGAAGCCACTAGTGAAACCTATGGCCCCCGGGTCTATTCTCATCATATCGATGTCCATTACTTTAATCTTGCTTTTCTTTTTACTTTTCTTTTACTTTTTACTTTGCATATTTATACCAAAAATATTATATCTATTAGATCTCACTCTCGTAAGTTACAGTGAAGGGCTTGACAACCCCTAATCGCGTTGGTTGCGAGTAGCTATCGCTTTGTGCAGGTATGAGGGACTTGAGCGTGGGCTCCTACTGGATTGATACCTTGGTTCTCAAAAACTGAGGGGAATACTTACGCTACTCTGCTGCATCATCCCTTCCTCTTTGGGGAAAACCAACGCAAGATCAAGACTTAGCAATCGCCTTCTTGAAAAGTCCTGGTTTTAACCCGGCGGCTGTGATAACGTCGCAGATCTTGTTGGTAAATCACCGAACGTGCTGCCGCAAGATCACGCTCCTCATCTAACAGGTCCAATGAGTCCTGATGTGCTTTCTCGTTATTAGCTTCAACATAAGCAGCCACACGGGGCGAGTCATGACGTATGTCACTAGGGAGAACTACTTCTGCTCCGTAAACCATGAAGAAAGGCATGTAACCCATAGATCTGTTTGGTGTGGTATTGATGCTCCATAACACGGAAGGTAACTCCTCCACCCAAAAATCCAGTGTCCGCTTTAAAGGAACCATAAGCCGGGGTTTGATACCTCTCAAAATTTCTTGATTGGCCCATTCTGCCGGACCATTAGATTGGGGGTGAGCCACTGATGCCACGTCAAGCCGGATGTGCTCTCGTTGAAAAAATTCCTCCATAGCACCCTTGGAAAAATTATTACCATTATCAGTGATAATGCTGTGTGGAAAACCAAATTGGAATATCACCTTTTTGATGAATTGAACCGCCGTGGCTGCATCACACTTACTGATTCGCTCTGCCTCTACCCACTTGGTAAAGTTATCAAGTGGTACCAACAGGTGAGTCTTCTTATCCTTGGACCTCTTAAAAGGTCCAACCATATTGAGCCCCCAAGTTGCAAACGGCCAAGTTATTGGGATCATTCTTAATTCTTGGGCCAGAACATGAGCACAGCGTGCAAACTTTTGACAACCATCACACCTCTTTACCAAATCCTCAGCATCAGCATGAGCCGTCAACCAATAGAAGCCGTGAAGAAAAGCCTTAGCCACCAAGGATTTCGAACCGGTGTGGTGACCACAATCTCGCTCGTGGATCTCACGCAAGATTTCACAACCTTCTTGAGGAGAGACACAACACTGAAACGCTCCTGTGACACTACAATGATGTAGCTCCCCATTGACAATGGTCATTGACTTGGATCGCCAGATTATCTGCCGGGCCAGAGTTTCGTCGTCTGGCAACTCGCCCCGGTTCATGTATGCCAGGTATGGGACTATCCAATCCAGAATAACATGAAGAGCTGCCACCAATTGAGCCTCCGGGTCGGGCACAGCCAAATCCTCTTCCGTCGGTATCTTCACTGACGGATTATGTATGCTATTGTTTGTTTGCGATAGAACACCCGGAGTGCAAAGCGTGCTACTACGAGTCACTAGGTTTTGCAGATCGTCAGCAAGGCAAGTAACACATTGATCATACTCTTTCATACCCAGTTTTTATGCATTAGTTACAATCCTCAAACACTACATGATTAGGATGTGATTAACATGTGGGTATTGGGAAGTAGTTGATGAGCTAGAACCTATTACCTGTTTCAATATCAAACCCCTGGGAGTTACTTCTACGTTATGCTTATACTGCTATGCTATGCTAGTAGGCGTGGATTGGGTTTTAGTGTATCCATGATGGATGTGAGTGTTTAATTAATGGTTCAATTCTAAGGTGGCAACTTTAATACACATCTGGGTGGATTGTTGGTTTTGGGCACCTGGGGTTATACCAGTGTTGTCCTAGGAGATCCCGGGGTTATACCATGTGATCCTCCTATGGTCCGCCACCCAAGCTTAAAGGGATCATAAAATTATTCATGCTAGAAACTTCCGTGTGCAGCCACAAGCTATTATGGGCTCTAGCATAGTTGAGTAGGTTGCATGACCTCTTCCAGTGGTAGTCTAGCAGATGTAGGGGATGTAGGTTGGTACTTTCTACCCGGGGTTAGAGTTAATGCTTTTGAAAGACTGTGTCTCGGTCATCCGTTTCTCAAAGACCATGTAGTGCGAGAAATCCAACGGAGGAGATCAAGTCTTGTGGGGAGAAGTGCACAAGCCTCTGCAGAGTGTACAAACTAATCATGGTTAGCCCTGTCCCCAGTTATGGACAACTTGAGTATCTGGTTCTTGGATTATCATATGGATCTCATCACTGTAAATTAATTTGTTGGGTTGATAATTACTTTTAATTGGGATTGAGATGGGGGTACCATTCTCAATGTTTCAACCACCATGATAGTTAAATAAAGTATATTCCTTTGTTGTAGGGAAAAATTGGCTTTCCGCAAAAACATTATAACCATAGAGCCTCCACCAGCCAAATATGCATGCAGTGATAGCATTTACCTGTTCATTGCTCTACTGTGTTATATTGCCAGCATATTCCATGTGCTGACCCGTTTTCGGATTGCAACATATCATGTTGCAGACTTTTCAGACGAGGAGTAAGATGCGATAGGTCATTTGTCATGCACTCAGCTATGCCGTTGGAGTTGCTGGACTCACTTATCTTCCAAGTCTTCCGCTGTTATCTTATTTAGATGGCCTTAAGCCATATTTATTGTAATAAGTTCTCTTTTGGGACATTCAATATAATAAGTGTGTGATTGTTACTTTGTTATAAATCCTTTGAGTACTGTGTGTGTTAGCATTACCGATCTAGGGATGACACTGAACACAGAGACTTGACCGCCTGAGGTCGGGTCGCTACATCTGGATCACGTTTGTTCCAAAAATCACGCCCCCGAAGGTTTCATTCCGTTTGATATTCCTTTTCTGTGAAACACTGAAATAGGCAAAAAAATAGCAATTTTGGCTGGGCCTTCGGTTAATAGGTTAGTCCCAAAAATAATATAAAAGTGTAAAGTAAAGCCCATTAACATCCAAAACAGATAATATAATAGCATGGAACAATCAAAAATTATAGATACGTTGGAGACATATCACACGTGCTTCCCAACGACACTAAACCTTCCAAAAACAAGTACCCATTTTTCACCCCATATTTCTACTGCGGACTTGTTCCTTCTTTTTCTGATTTCTTTTTTGAGCTCATGTGGACCTACGGGTTCTAGCTCGTTGATTTTACTCCGAATGTTGTCACTTGAATGTCTATTTTCGCCCATATGTGTGAGAACTTTGTTGGCATTGTGCCCAATGTCGCTTTATTCCGCCACTTTTTCATCCCCCGCATCGAAGGGGACGTCTCTTCGGCAAAATCACATGGATCCCTAGATCTGGCAGCAAGGACATCTACCTTGAAGGCCAGCTGCATCTGAAGTGGAATAAGTGGTGGGAAGACTGGTGTTTGATTAAGGATGATGATTTCCCGGACTTCTACAAGCCTTAGATAGAGAGGGTTCAACGCGGCAAGGAATGGAGCTACATCAGCAAACATGGTGAAAACCTTGCCCATGTAGTAAACCACATCATCTGCCTCAAGGTTGACAGTCTCACCAACGAGATGGTTGGCATTGATTTCCTCTGGCACTCCATCGCTTCCTTGCCGAAGAAGGAGCGGAGGGCATGGGAGTTCAAGAACACCACTGACATCATGCGTCTACACCCTAGACTTGGCATGAACTTGACGGTGCTACAGCACGCCAGCCTCCGTCACCAGCTCTTCCAGACCAATGACAAGTTTGTCTTGCCTGCTAATATAGTTCTTCTGTGCATCAACTCCACCAAGGATTCGATCTTGGCGATGATGCCATCATGCAATGACCATGGAGTTGAAGGTGACTAGCAGCAGCCGTCCGCCGATGAGGTGAAGGCGTGTCTTGCCGATATGGCGGAGAAGCCCACCAAAGAAGAAAAATACTTGATCCGCGATACCACCGACAAGGAGTTGGCATATATTTCTAGTAGGGCGGCGGAAGCGCAAGCGGAAGAGGGTGCTAGTGGTTCTTGATCTGCGGAAAACAAAGAAGAGGGAGCCGTTGGTGAAGACGAGCTAGCCCAAGAGAACCAAGAAGAGATTGCCAAAGAACAAGGTGACGAAGCCACTGAAGAACAGGAGCGAGAGGACCCCCAGTTCCTCCTCTCTAGGGGATCACAAAGGACACAGATGAAGAGGCTAGCAAGATCGCTGCTGATGAAGCTACAAGGGTTGCCGCCGATGAGGCCACCAAACTTGTTGCTTCGAGGCCAAAAAATCTGATGCGGAGGAAGCCGCTAAGACAGTTATGAATGAAGCTGCCAATGTCACTAGGAGCACTTCTGTCCCAGGAGCACCAAGCGCCAACGCAGACGTACAGATGGGAGGAGTCGACGACTAAACTCCGCGCACTAACGACCAACCCAGTTAGCCGCACCTCCAACGACAAGCAGAGCATGGAGATAGGCATGCCTACAACGAACAAACTCCCCTGGTCCATCAAGCACCAAAGTGCCAATGTAGGAGGATGAGATTGATGACGAACTTGTCGTTCCTCTCTACAACACCACCGACGATGAGCGCGAGTGCGACAGTGAAGCCGCTGATTATCGTTTCCTTGTGGACATGAGTGAGTGCTTCAAGAAATTCCAGAAGCGCTATATTGATCACGCAAAGAGGGTTGATCGATGGGATGCCAAGCTCGCAAAGGTGGAACAAGATTTCCTATAGCAGGTCCAAGAAGCACATACTTTGTATACTGAAAGCGTCCAAGACCTCAAGGATCGCCAGTACCAGCTTGCCGTAGACAGGCAAAACTTCATGCTGGAGAAGGTCGCGGCTGACAAAGTGCAGGAAGAAGCTGCCAAGAGGGCCGCGACAGTCGATGCTGATCTGGTCAGACACAAGGTTAGTCTTGACACCCATGAAGAAGACCTTACTGCCCGAGAAGAGGCGCTCACCACCAAACTTCACAGCAAGGATGACGAAATCCAGACACTCCTTTCTCAGCAAAACCAGGAGCTAGAGCTAAAACATAAAGAAGCTATTGAAGCCCAGGCTCTGGATCATGCCGGCAAGCTCAAGGAAGCCGTTGATGCTGCCAAAGCTATAGAGGCCGCCAAGCTGGAGTTGGAGGCCAAGGTGAAAAATCTTGAAGAGGACCTTGCCGCTAGCAACAAGGACATCCTTGGTCTCAAGGAATTATTGCGGAAGGCAACTCACACCTTGGCGGAGCTGGAAAAATTCACTATCATCCAAGACCAAGGAGCTAGGTGATGCTAACAACATCAATGTTGATCTTAAATTCAAGCTTTCCACCTTGGAACAAAATCTTGAGAACACCAAGGGCAAAGAGAATATCTTGGTGGAGGAGCTCCAAAAAGAGAAGGCCCTGCTTGTCAACGCTGAGAACTCTTCAATTAGTTGAGAAGTAGCCTGCAATATAGCAGACCAACTCACTACACAGCTGGCAACCATGGGCATGTAGAGTTGGGGCTACTCCATCAACTCCAAAGAAGCTGCAAGTGTTAGGATTACTCTCTTCTTTGAGAATCTCATCACTACATTGGAGAAGCATCATCAGGATCGGGCCGTCCATTTCTCCAGTGAATCCAACAAACTTTGTCGTGATGTTGTCTTCAAGGTGCTCATCAAGATCGTGCACCGCAACCCTGGAATTAACCTCTCCAAAGCCTTCACGAGCTTGCCAAAGGGGACCGACGCCAAAGCTGCCGAAGAACTTGTCATGCCAATCGGGGAAATGGTTGGCGAGATCTCCAGGATGCAAGGCCATCTCAAGAAGTAAATTCTCCTAGCGTCTTGTCGCAAGTGTAGTTCATGTAAAATACAATTTATCTTAAGTCATAGTTGCACGATCTTTCTGGTGTAATATAACTTAAGTTTGAATGACTGAATGCTATCCTCCTCGCTTGATTCTACCTTTGTATATACTTGTTGGTGAAGACACTCTTGCCGTTTAGTGCTTGAGGAATGGATCCCTAGCAGCTTGCCGGAAGTGCCACTGTCGGCAAGATCACACTTATCGGTCTTGGCACAACTACTTAAAATGTTGAGCGGACTCGATACAAAGTAAGAGCGCAACCAATCTCGACAAGGTTCCTTCACGTGCAGGTTTTTTATACAAAGGTAAAATCATTCAAGCAAAGAAAACAGTTACAACTAATAATTTGTTTCAAAGTTTTACAACTTAACTTTCTTTGTTGTACTTCTTGTTGTAAATGGTAACTTTAATGCCGTTTGGCATCTATACCGTCACCCCCCGGGAAACTTACATGCGAGGAACTCTTCTATCCTTGATAAACAGAAATAAGAGAAAAGAGGAGGCTAGAAACCTTGAAGGCGCGTTAATCATGTCATACAACATAAAATGTAACACAACATCACATCCATCATACACGAATAAATATGTACTTTGACAGAGAGTTGTGAAACACACTTGGCTTTATTTCACTATGCACGGGACCTACACCCGACTCTATTCGAAGGATTACATGCCTTGCCAGCCAACTTGTACAAAAGAGGTTGACGGGCAGCCTGGGAACTAAGCCTCATGGGTAGAACTTGCAAAGATGCTCAATATTCTATGAGTTCAACACAGGGGTGCTGTGGGAGTCCTGGATTAGGGGGTGTTCGGATAGCCGGACTATACCTTCACCCGGACTCCTGGACTATGAAGATACAAGATTGAAGACTCCGTCCCGTGTCCGGAAGGGACTTTCCTTGGTGTGGAAGGCAAGCTTGGCGATACGGATATGAAGATCTCCTACCATTGTAACCGACTTTGTGTAACCCTAACCCTCTCCGGTGTCTATATAAACCGGAGGGTTTTAGTCCGTAGGACAACGTACACATCAACAATCATACCATAGGCTAGCTTCTAGGGTTTAGCCTCCTCGATCTCGTGGTAGATCTACTCTTGTACTACCCATATCATCAATATTAATCAAGCAGGACGTAGGGTTTTACCTCCATTGAGAGGGCCCGAACCTGGGTAAAACTTTGTGTCCCTTGTCTCCTCTTACCATCCGGCCTAGATGCACAGTTCGGGACCCCCTACCCGAGATCCGCCGGTTTTGACACCGACATTGGGGCTTTCATTGAGAGTTCCTCTGTGTCGTCGCCATCAGGCTCGACGGCTCCTACGATCATCAATAGTGATGCAGTCCTGGGTGAGGCCTTCCTCCCCGGACAGATCTTCGTCTTTAGTGGCTTCGAACTGCAGGCCAATTCGCTTGGCCGTCTGGAGCAGATCGAAAGCTACGCCCCCGGCCGTCAGGTCAGATTTGGAAGTTTAAACTACACGGCTGACATCCGCGGGGACTTGATCCTTGACGGATTTGAGCCACTGCCGAGCGCGCCGCACTGTCACGACGAGCATGATTAAGCTCTGCCGCCGAACAGTGCCCTGGAGGCCGCACCTGCGTCAGCTCCGACCCTTAATTCGGAGCCAGCTGCGCCAATCGAGGATGGGCGGTTGGAAGCCACCTCGGGGGCTGCGATCTCAACAGCGGTTGAGCCGAACACCAGCCCCGTACTCTGCGAGACTTGTGACTCCAAGGAGCCGCACTCCTCTCCGGACTCCGAACCCTCAGCGCCCCTGCCGATCGAATCCGATTGGGCGCCGATCATGGAGTTCACTGTCGCGGACATCTTTCAGCACTCGCCTCTCAGCGATATCCTGAAGTCACTGAAGTCTCTCTCTTTATCAGGAGAGCCCTGGCTGGACTACGGTAAGCAAGGTTGGGGTACGGACGATGAAGAAATTCAAAGCCCACCCACCACCCACTTTGTAGCCACTTTCGACGATTTAACTGACATGCTCGACTTCGACTCCGAAGACATTGACGGTATGGACGCTGATGCGGGAGACAATGAAGAACCAGCGCCTATTGGGCCCTGGAAAGCCACCTCGTCATATGACATATACATGGTGGACACCCCAAAAGAAGGACATGGCGATGGAACAGCAGAGGATGACCCCTCCAAGAAGCAGCCTAAGCGCCGGCGTCAGCGGCGTCGCTCAAAATCCTGCCAAAGCAAATACGGTGATTCCAGCACGGGAGATAATAATACTCCGGAGAGCGCCGAAGAAAACCCGCTCTAGCAAGATTCAGCACAGGAGGATGGAGAAGCCAGCCCTCATGAGAGAGCGGCAGACAGAGAGGTCGAGGATGATAATTATATGCCTCCCTCCGAAGACGAGGCAAGCCTCGACAACGACGAATTCATCGTGCTAGAGGATCCCGTCGAGCAAGAGCGTTTTCAACGCAGGCTTATGGCCACGGCAAGAAGCCTCAAGAAAAAACAGCAACAGCTTAGAGCTGATCAAGATTTGCTAGTCGACAGATGGACTAAAGTCCTTGCGGCCGAAGAGCATAAACTCGAACGCCCCTCCAAGAGCTACCCAAAGCGTAGGTTGCTACCCCGATTAGAGGAGGAAGCACTTGATGCGGCCGACCAGCCCCCTCGTGGTCGCGACAGAGAGGCCTCTCGGCCCTCCACTCAAGCCGCACCCCGTACCAAGGCACGGGAATATGTGCCGGACTTACGAGACATGTTGGAGGACAAGGCAAGGCAAACAAGATCGATCTACGGATCGCGTGGGCGCCCCATGGCTCGAGATGGTAACCGTCACGCCGGCCACAAATTCGGCGGGGCCGAACACAGTAGACAAGGCTCATTGGAGCTATGTCATGATATAGCCCAGTACAGAGGCGCCGCACACCCACTCTGCTTTACAGACGAAATAATGGATCATCAAATCCCCGAGGGTTTCAAACCCGTAAACATCGAATCATATGATGGCACAACAGATCCTGTGGTATGGATCGAGGATTATCTCCTTCATATCCACATGGCCCGCGGCGATGATTTCCACACCATCAAATACCTCCCACTCAAGCTTAAAGGACCAGCTCGGAATTGGCTTAACAGCTTGCCAACAGGATCAATCAGCTGTTGGGAGGACCTGGAAGCCGCATTCCTCGACAATTTCCAGGGCACTTATGTGCGACCCCCAGACACCGATGACCTAAGTCACGTAATTCAGCAGCCAGAGGAATCGGCCAGGCAATTCTGGACACGGTTCCTAACAAAGAAAAATCAAATAGTCGACTGTCCAGACGCTGAGGCCCTAGCAGCCTTCAAGCACAATATCCGTGATGAGTGGCTGGCCCGGCACCTTGGACAGGAAAAGCCGAAATCTATGGCAGCACTCACGACACTCATGACCCGCTTTTGCGCGGGAGAAGACAGCTGGCTTGCTCGTAGCAACAATATGACCAAGAACCCTGGTAATTTGGACACTAGGGACAGTAGTGGCAGGTCGCGTCACAACAAGCAGAAGCGCCGCATTAACGACGACAATGCTGAGGATACGACAGTTAATGCCGGATTCAGAGGCTCTAAATCCGGTCAGCGGAAAAAAGCCATTCAAAAGGAATCCTAGGGGCCCATCCAATTTGGACTGAATACTCGACCGCTCATGCCAGATACATGGCACCTTCGAAAAGCCAGCCAATCACACCAACATGGATTGTTGGGTGTTCAAGCAGGCAGGCAAGTTAAACGCCGAAAATGAAGACAAGGGGCTACATAGCGATGACGACGAGGAGCCCCGACCGCCGAACAACAGTGGACAGAAGGGTTTTCCCCCACAAGTGCGGACGATGAACATGATATATGCAACCCACGTCCCCAAAAGGGAGCGGAAGCGCGCGTTAAGGGACGTATATGCGTTAGAGCCAGTCGCCCCAAAGTTCAACCCATGGTCCTCCTGCCCGATCACCTTTGATCGAAGGGACCATCCCACTAGCATCCATCATGGCGGATTCGCCGCATTGGTTCTAGACCCAATTATTCATGGATTTCATCTCACTAGAGTCCTTATGGACGGTGGTAGCAGCCTGAACCTGCTTTACCAGGATACAGTGCGGAAAATGAGCATAGATCCCTCGAGGATTAAGCCCACCAAAACGACCTTTAAAGGCGTAATACCAGGTGTAGAGGCCAACTGTATAGGCTCAGTCACACTTGAAGTGGTCTTCGGATCTCCGGATAATTTCTGAAGCAAGGAGTTAATCTTCGACATAGTCCCGTTTCGCAGTGGTTATCACGCACTACTCGGGCGAACCGCATTCACTAAGTTCAATGCGGTACCGCATTACGAATACCTTAAGCTCAAGATGCCAGGCCCTCGAGGAGTAATTACGGTCAATGGAAACACTGAACGCTCCCTTCGAACGGAGGAGCACATGGCGGCCCTTGCAGCGGAAGTACAAAGCAGCCTCTCCAGGCAGTTCTCCAGTCCGGCCACTAAACGACCGGACACCGTCAAGCGCTCCCGGAGTAACCTACAACAAGACCGCCTGGCACGATCCGAGCAGGCATAGCAATGCGGCCCCAACCCCAATCCTTGCAAAAAGGCGACGCCAGTACTTCGCGTACATAACCACGCTCTGGAGATACCATGGGCACAGGGGAGGGGCACCATCACGACACGCCCAAAACACGGCTTAAACCATACCAGGGGCTGCCGATTTTTTAATTTTCTCTTACTTTCAGGACTCCATCCTTCAGAAGGCCTGTTCGGCAGTTCAATTGCCGCACCAACGATGCAAGAACCAGGGAAGCAGACAAGCCACACCGCATTACGGAACTCCCAGGTGGTCTCTATCACGAGCAGTATACCCGTTACGCATACTATTCCGCAGCTTGCCCCTGGAACGGACATGTTAACTAGTCCAACCTTCCACTTATCGCATTACTTGTATTGTTCTGCCTTGATTGCACCCCTTTTTTAATAAACAATGCATAACTTTCGTCTATTTTTGCATTACCTTTTTCTTTATATATGTTCCTTAACGACATGTTGCACCCGTACATGTTGGTACGGCCAAAATACGCCAGGGGCTTTAGTACCCCTCAATATGGTGTGAGAAGTCCGAACACTTTACCAAGTGCGGCACCCCAAACTTATATCATTATATGCATCGGCTCCGAATCATGTCTTGGGTCAATAGTTGGGTTTGCCCGGCTCCTATGTTTTGGTGCCTTACGTTCCGCTATATCAGCTAAGGTAGCACTAGGAGAACCACTGCGACTGTGCCCCAGTTGAGCTGGGTCGAGCACCTCAATGGAGAAAGCTAAAACTGACTGTCATGATGAAGCGAGAGTTGGTCGCTCTTCGAGAGGTTTTTTCGAGTCCCTAAAGACTTATGCCGCTTTGGGCGAGGAGCCGGCTCTGTCCGGCCAAGGCGTGGATAGCGCCCCGAACTCGGTCTTCCTAATACCAGGGGCTTCGCCGAAATTTAAAATTATAGAATTCTATGGCTAAGTGAGAGTTTTCACGCATTATAGTCCGATTGCCTTGTTCGTTGGGCTGAGCGCCTCCCTCGAAGGACCCAAACATGGGAAAAAGAGCGCTCAGGTTTATCCCCGAACACCCCAGCACTAGCGGCACGGGGGCAGAAGCCGACGACTCGCCATCTGTCAGAATTGATAAACAGCCGCACAGAAGGTAATATTTTAAATTCCAACAGCATTGTTTAGCACATATAAACAAGTTTTCAGCGCACAGGACAAAACAAGCAAGATTCACTCAAAAATTACATCCCTAGAACATTCATCTGCCACAAGGCAGGCACCCTTCAGAACATCCTTATAGTAATTCTCGGGCTTGCGATGCTCTTTCCCCGGCGGTGGCCCGTCCTTCACAAGCTTCTCAGCATCCAGCTTGCCCCAGTGCACCTTAGCACAGGCAAGGGCCCTACGGGCACCCTCAATGCAGACGGAGCGCTTGATGACTTCGAGCCTTGGACAGGCCTCCACCAGCTGCCGCACCAGCCCGAAATAGCTCCCAGGCAGAGCCCCTCCAGGCCACAGCCGAATAATGAGGCCCTTCATGGACTGTTCGACCGCCTTGTGGAGCTCGACCAGTTGCTTCAGCCGGTCGCTCAGGGGCACGGGGTGTCCGGCCTCAGCGTAATGAGACCAGAACACCTTCTCCGTCGAGCTGCCCTCCTCGGCTCGATAGAATGCGGCGGCATCGAACACACTCCGGGGAAGATCTCCGAACGCTCCTGGAGAGCTCCGGATTCGGGTAAGTAACAAGTAACTCACGTTTATGTGTTTGCTTTGCATAAAAAATGCCTTACTTGCCGCTATCTTCTTCACCTCATCCAACTCCTGGAGGGTCTTCTGGGATTCGGCCTTGCAGACTTGGCATTTTCAATAGCCACCGCGAGCTCGGACGCTCGCGTCTTTGAGTCAAGCTCCAAACTCTCATGTTTTTCCATGAGAGCCTGGAGCTCTTGTCGCACCTTGCCAACCTCGGCCTCATACTTCTCCCGCTTGATGCGCTCCGAGGCCGCCCTCTTCTCGGCCTCGACCAGCGCTTGCTTAAGGGTCGCCACTCCAGACGTGGCCCCTAAAATAGCCACGATAATCCTGTCATTCTTTGCAATTGCACCTTTTTATATATATTTAAAAACAAGGTATTTCTTACCTTCATTGTCCTCTAGCTGCTTCTTGGCACGCTCGAGCTCTTGCTCGGACCGCTCGAGGTTCTGGTTTAGCATGTCCACTTCCGCAGTCAGTGCGGCGGACGCCAGCAGGGAAGCCTGCATATGCATATTGACTCATTTTTGTTAGACTCCCGCGAATTCTATTTGATCCTCTATTTGGCTTTTCTTCCTGAACGCCAAACAGAGCATCAGGGGCTACTGTCTATGCGGTACTATTATTTACCCATTTTTTACTTACCTCAAAGCCTGTCAAAAGGCTAGTACAAGCTTCAGTCAGTCCGCTCTTGGAAGACTGAACCTTCTGGACCACCGCACTCATAATAGTGCGGTGCTCCTCGTCGATGGAGGCACCTTGGAGCGCCTCCAACATATTGTCCGGCGCCTCCGGTTGGACGGGGGCCGCCAGCACGGTGGACTTGCTCCTCTTGGAAGGAGGTCCCCCGCCGGACTCTGGAACCTTTGAAGGTTCTGGAGCGGTGTCCGGCCTAGAGCCGGACTTGGAGCCCCGGGGGGTTTCCTCCCCTTTACTCCTGGAGTCCGGGAGGCCGCCTTGCGGCGCCTCCAGGACCACCTCCTCTTGGCTTGGAACCTGTTGGGACAACACTTCGGTGTCGTCCGTAGGGCGGGGGGAGGAAGCCGTCGGAAGCGAGTTCACATCCGACGAGTCCAGTGAGCCGCTCGACGACGCGTCGAGCCGGTCTTTGGGTGGGCTGCATAAACATATTCGACGTAAGGGAAAGCTGTGCAATAAACGTATACTATGAATTACTCTGGTATCCGGATACTTACGATTTTTCCAGGGGCTTGGCCCTGGGCTGCCACTCCTCTCCACCACCGTCGGCGTCGGTGGAGCAGTCCGGATGAAGGGTTTTCCCCTTCTTGGACCCTCCGGCCTCCCCTGAGAGGGCGGCCTTCCTTTTCTTCTCTCCCTCGCTGGAGGGGGAGAGGTCTCTTCTTCTTCCTCCTCGTCTTCACGGGAGGAATGCGCCTTGGAACTGTCGGATGATGGATCCGACACCTCCTGGCGCCAGGCACTCTTTCGAGTCCCCGCGGCCTTTTTTGCGGCCTTCTTCTCCGGCACCACATAGGGTGCTGGAACCAGCAGCTTCACCAAGCGAGCGTCCGCTGGGCCTTCGGGCAAAGGAGCCGGACAGTTGATCTGTCCGGACGTCACCTGCCAATCCTGTCAAAGGTAAGGGAGCTTAGATCCCGCATGGAGTCAATCTATGAAAAACTGGTACCCTGTAAAAGGAAAAAATAGCTTACCACGAGAGCGTGACACTTCGCACTGAATCCGCGATCCTCGGTAGCGGATGTGGGAGCCTCGGCGCCTTTGAAAAGCACCTTCCAGGCATCTTCGTACTTCGTATCGAAGAGCCTGCTTAGAGTTTGGTGCCACGCCGGGTCGAACTCCCACAGGTTGAAAGCCCGTTGTTGACACGGGAGGATCAGGTGGATGAGCATAACCTGGACTACATTGACAAGCTTGAGCTTCTTGTCCGCCAGGGTTTGGATGCATGTTTGGAGTCCGGTCAGCTCTCCTTTTTTACCCCAAGACATGCCCGTCTCCTTCCAGGAGGTGAGCCGCGTGGGGGGTCCGGATCGAAACTCGGGGGGTGCGACCCATTCGGTGTCGCGCGGCTCGGTGATGTAAAACCACCCCGATTGCCACCCCTTCAGGGTCTCCACAAAGGAGCCCTCGAGCCATAGGACGTTGGCCATCTTACCCACCATGGCGCCTCCGCACTCCGCCTGGTTGCCGCGCACCACCTTCGGCTTGACGTTGAAAGTCTTGAGCCATAAGCCGAAATGGGTGCGGATGCGGAGGAAGGCCTCGCACACGACGATAAACGCCGAGATGTTGAGGACGAAGTTCGGGGCTAGATCGTGGAAATCCAGGCCGTAGTAGATCATGAGCCCCCGGACAAATGGGTGGAGAGGGAAGCCCAGTCCGCGTAGGAAATGTGGGAGGAACACCACCCTCTCATGGGGCCTAGGGGTGGGGATGAGCTGCCCCTTTTCGGGGAGCCGGTACGCGATGTCGTTAGACAGGTATCCGGCCTTCCTCAGCTTTTTGATATGTCCCTCCGTGACGGAGGAGACCATCCAGTTGCCTCCCGCTCTGGACATGGCTAGATAAGGTTGAGGTGGGGAGTGCGGACTTGGGCGCTGGAGCTCGAGTGTGCAAGAATGGATAGGCGAAGGAGGAAGAAGGCGTAGGTGAAAAGGTGGATCCTTATCCCCTTATATGGGTGGAGGCAACTACATGTCCCCACCAGCCTGGTAAAACTTTCTTATCTCCAAGCGCCGTAATCAATGGGGCGGTTGGGTTACCCACGCCCGTATTGATGAGAATCCCAGGATAAGGGGACACAATCTCTGCTTTAACAAGACGTGCCAAGGAAACCGCCTCGCATGACGCGCTGAGGTGGGATAATGAAATGACTCGGATAAATGCTTGGCCGTGGTGTGACACGCTACGGAATACGTCAACAGATTAGATTGGTGTAAATATTATTCTCTCTATGGCAATGTGTGGAAACTTATTTTGCAAAGCCGGACACTATCTTTGTGTTCAAAATCTTCTATGAAGTACTTGGAGGAGGAACCTGCCTTGCAATGCTGAAGATAATCTGCGCGCCGGACTCGTCGTCATTGAAGCCTGGTTCAGGGGCTACTGAGGGAGTCCTGGATTAGGGGGTGTTCGGATAGCCAGACTATACCTTCAGCCGGACTCCTGGACTATGAAGATACAAGATTGAAGACTCCGTCCCGTGTCCGGAAGGGACTTTCCTTGGCGTGGAAGGCAAGCTTGGCGATACGGATATGAAGATCTCCTACCATTGTAACCGACTTTGTGTAACCCTAACCCTCTCCGGTGTCTATATAAACCGGAGGGTTTTAGTCCGTAGGACAATGTACACATCAACAATCATACCATAGGCTAGCTTCTAGGGTTCAGCCTCCTCGATCTCGTGGTAGATCTACTCTTGTACTACCCATATCATCAATATTAATCAAGCAGGACGTAGGGTTTTACATCCATCAAGAGGGCCCGAACCTGGGTAAAACTTCGTGTCCCTTGTCTCCTGTTACCATCCGGCCTAGACGCACAGTTCGGGCCCCCCTACCCGAGATCTGCCGGTCTTGACACCGACAGGTGCCATCTTCGGTCTCTAGATGGACCAAGCTAGGTCTGGTGACTTGTGCTACCCGATAAGGGCCTTCCCACTTTGGTGTCAACTTGTTTAGTCCCTTCACAGACTAGATCCGACGAAGAACAAGGTCACATTTCGCAAGGCTCTGGGTGTGCACCTTGCGGCTATGGTAGCGGCGCAAGGTTTGCTCGTAGCGTGCGGCGCACACAGCAGCCCAAAGATGATCTTCCTCAAGGAGCATGGCATCATCTTGCTGCATTGCTTCTTGATCTACTTCATCGAAAGTTTGAACTCAAGGTGACCCATATTTGAGTTCTGTGGGGAGCACCTCCTCTGCACCATAGACAAGGGAGAAGGGCGTCTCACTGGTGGCTCGATTTGGTGTTGTCCTAAGTGACCAAAGAACCGCCAACAACTCATCAACCCAGCGCCTTCCGCACTTGTGTAGCTTGTCAAATGTTCTGGTCTTCAGCCCCCACAACACTTCAACATTTGTTCTCTTTGTTTGGCCGTTGCTTCTCGGGTGAGCAACAAATGCAAAATAGATTTAGCTGTCAAGGTCTTGACAGTACTGCATGAAGGTGTGGCTCGTGAACTGTGTACCATTGTCGATGATGATCCTATTTGAAACACCAAAATGGCAAACTAATCCTTTAAAGAACTTGACAGCTGACTGTGTTGTCACCTTCCTCGCCGGCTATACTTCAGGCCACTTTGTGAACTTGTCGATCGCCCCGTACAAGAACTCAAAGCCCCCGATAGCACGGAGAAAAGGGCTGAGGATATCGTGCCCCCAGACCGAGAAGGACCAGGAGAGAGGGATCATTTGAAGGGCTTGAGCTGGCCAATGTATGTTCTTGGAATGGAACTGGCACGCTTCACATGACGTTACTAGTGTAGTTGCATCTTGGTGGGTTGTGGGCCAATAGAAGCCTTGCCAGAAAGCTTTTCCAACAAGGGCTCGTGATCCAATGTGGGATATATGCCTATGTGAATCTCTACCAACGGTGATTGTCCATCTTCCTGGGATACACTGTTGGGGAACATAGTATTTCAAAAAATTTCCTACAATCACGCAAGATCTATCTAGGAGATGCATAGCAACGAGAGGAGAGTATGTCTATGTACCCTCATAGACCGAAAGCGGAAGAATTATGAAACACGGTTGATGTAGTCGAACGTCTTTGTGATCCAACCTATCAAGTACCAAACACACAGTACCTCCGCGATCTGCACATGTTCAGCTCGGTGACATTGCTCGTAATCTTGATCCAGCTGAGGCCGAGGGAGAGTTTGTCAGTACGACGGCGTGATGACAGTGATGATGAAGTTACCGACGCAGGGCTACGCCTAAGCACTACAACAATATGACCGAGGTGGAATTCTGTGGAGGGGGGCACCACACACAGCTTAACAATCAACTTGTGTGTCTATGGCATGCCCCCTCCCCCGTATATAAAGGAGTGGAGGAGGGGAGGGCCGGCCCTCATAGGGCGTGCCCAAGGGGGGGAGTCCTAAGGTTTCCCCCCTTCCTAGTAGGAGTAGGAGAAGAAGGAAGAGGGAGAGAGAGGGAAGAAAGGGGGGCACCCAATTCGGATTGGGCTTAGGGGGCGCGCCATCCACCTTGGCCGCCTCCTCCTCCCTCCCACTAAGGCCCAATAAGGCCCATTGACTCCCCCGGGGGTTCCGGTAACCCCTGGTACTTCGATAAATCCCCGAACTCATCCGGAACCATTCCGATGTCCAAACATAGCCTTCAAATATCTCGACCATTTCGAGACTCCTCGTCATGTCCGTGATCACATCATGGACTCCGAACTACCTTCGGTACATCAAAACACATAAACTCATAATACCGATCGTCATCGAATGTTAAGCGTGCAGACCCTACGGGTTCAGGAACTATGTAGACATGACCGAGACTCATCTCCGGTCAATAACCAATAGCAGAACCTGGATGCTCATATTGGTTCCTACATATTCTACGAAGATCTTTATCGGTCAAACTGCATAACGACATACTTTGTTGCCTTTGTCGTTGGTATGTTACTTGCCCAAGATTCAATCGTCGGTACCTCAATACCTAGTTCAATCTCGTTACCGGCAAGTCTCTTTACTCGTTCCGTAATGCATCATCCTGCAACTAACTCATTAGTTACATTGCTTGCAATGCTTATAGTGATGTCCATTACCGAGAGGGCCCAGAGATACCTCTCCGATACACGGAGTGACAAATCCTAATCTTGATCGATGCCAACTCAACAAACACCATCGAAGACACCTGTAGAGCATCTTTATAGTCACCCAGTTACGTTGTGATGTTTGATAGCACACTAAGTGTACCTTCGGTATTCAGGAGTTGCATAATCTCATAGTCATTGGAACTTGTATAAGTTATGGAGAAAGCAATAACAATAAACTAAACGATCATAGTGCTAAGCTAACAGATGGGTCAAGTCAATCACATCATTCTCTAATGATTTGATCCCATTCATCAAATGACAACTCATGTCTATGGTTAGGAAACTTAACCATCTTTGATTAACGAGCTAGTCAATTGAGGCATACTAGTGACACTCTGTTTGTCTATGTATTCACACATGTACTAAGTTTCCGGTTAATTCAATTCTAGCATGAATAATAAATATTTACCATGATATAAGGAAATATAAATAACAACTTTATTATTGCCTCTAGGTCATATTTCCTTGAGTCTCCCACTTGCACTAGAGTCAATAATCTAGATTACATTGTAATGATTCTAACACCCATGGAGTCTTGGTGCTAATCATGTTTTGCTCGTGAGAGAGGCTTAGTCAACGGGTCTGCAACATTCAGTTCCATATGTATCTTGCAAATCTCCATGTCTCCCTCCTTGACTTGATCACGGATGAAATTGAACCGTCTCTTTATGTGCTTGGTTCTCTTGTGAAATCTGGATTCCTTTGCCAAGGCAATTGCACCAGTATTGTCACAATTTTTTTCATTGGACCCGATGCACTAGGTATGACACCTAGATTGGTTATGAACTCCTTCATCCATACTCCTTCATTTGCTGCTTACGAAGCAGCTATGTACTCCGCTTCACACGTAGATCCTTCCACGACGCTCTGCTTGGAACTGCACCAACTGACAGCTCCACCATTCAATAAAAATACGTATCCGGTTTGTGACTTAGAGTCATCTGGATCAGTGTCAAAGCTTGCCTCGACGTAACCGTTTACGACGAGCTCTTTGTCACCTCCATAAAATAGAAACATATCCGTAGTCCTTTTTCAGGTATTTCAGGATGTTCTTGACCGCTATCCAGTGATCCACTCCTGGATTACTTTGGTACCTCCCTGCTAAACTAATACTAAGGCACACATCAGGTCTGGTACACAGCATTGCATACATGATAGAACCTGTGGCTGAAGCATAGGGAATGACTTTCATTTTCTCTCTATCTTCTGCAGTGGTCGGGCATTGAGTCTGACTCAACTTCACACCTTGTAACATAGGTAAGAATCCTTTATTTGCTTGATCCATTTTGAACTTCTTCAAAACTTTATCAAGGTATGTGCTTTGTGAAAGTCCAATTAAGGGTCTTGATCTATCTCTATAGATCTTGATGCCTAATATATAAGCAGCTTCACCGAGGTCTTTCATTGAAAAATTCTTATTCAAGTATCCTTTTATGCTATGCAGAAAATCAGTATCATTTCCGATCAACAATATGTCATCCACATATAATAAAAGAAATGCTACAGAGCTCCCACTCACTTTCTTGTAAATACAGGCTTCTCCAAAACTTTGTATAAAACCATATGCTTTGATCACACTATCAAAGCATATATTCCAACTCCGAGAGGCTGGCACCAGTCCATAAATGGATCGCTGGAGCTTGCACACTTTGTTAGCACCTTTTTGATCGACAAAACCTTCCGGTTGCAACATATACAACTGTTCTTTAAGATATCCATTAAGGAATGCAGTTTTGACATCCATTTTCCAAATTTCATAATCATAAAATGCGGCAATTGCTAACATGATTCGGACGGACTTAAAGCATCGCTACGGGTGAGAAGGTCTCATCGTAGTCAACTCCTTGAACTTGTCGAAAACCTTTCTCAACAAGTCGAGCTTTGTAGATAGTAACATTACCGTCAGTGTCAGTCTTCTTCTTGAAGGTCCATTTATTCTCTATGGCTTGCCGATCATCGGGCAGGTCAACCAAAGTCCACATTTTGTTCTCATACATGGATCCCATCTCAGATTTCATGGCCTCAAGCCATTTTGCGGAATCTGGGCTCATCATCATTTCCTCATAGTTCATAGGTTCGTCATGGTCAAGTAACATGACTTCCAAAACGGGATTACCGTACCACTCTGGTGCGGGTCTTACTCTGGTTGACCTATGAGGTTCAGTAGTAACTTGATCAGAAGTTTCATGATCATCATCATTAGTTTCCTCACTTACTGGTGTAGGAATTACTGGAACTGATTTGTGTGATAAACTAATTTCCAATAAGGGAGTGTCGGTGTACTAGAGTAGGGGTACCCTAGTATCCCGAACTTGTGCACGGGCAGTTGCAGCACCGCGCGGAAAGGCTTGCCGGACGACCGCCAGAGTCCTCCGTGTGTTCCTTTGGAGCCATTCAAGAACAAAGCATTCAAGATGAAGAGACAAGGTCCCGGCAAGAGGATCTTGCCGGGAAGAGACAAGGCCCCGGCAAGAGGAGCTTGCCGGGAAGGCCAACCACGGCACTTCAAGAAACTTGCCGCGATGCACCGCACGTCCCGGCAAGGTCCGGCGAGCGACAAGCTTCTGGACTCGACAAGACGACGACCCCGACAAGGTACTCGCCGGGGGCCCGCTGCCACTCTGTACCCACGCTCCAGCGCACCCACCCGCGTGTCGCCATGAGGCTTCCTCAGGGGCGCGTGGCGGGAGCCTGTGCAGCCAGGGGTACGCGGTGGCAAGCGGAGATGAAGAGAAGGCCATCGTGGCAAACAGTGGCGCTCCTAACGGTCACTTTTTGCACTGTTTAGGCAACTCAGACAGGCATTCAATGACCTTGTCCCCTGCCGTCAGAGTTAGGTAGGGTGCACTATGTCCACAGTAGCGGTAGCTGCACCTACCGCATCCTTTTCCATTTTTACCCTTCTAGTCTACGTTGCCACCTGTCGGTGACCCCTTGAAAGTATAAAAGGAGGCCCAAGCGCAACGTAGAGGGGGTTCGGCTCATTCGAAACATCAGGAACACTCTCACGCTCGGTCTGGTAGCGTCCATCGCTCCTGAGCAAGAATTCAATACACACAAACAAGCAGCAGTAGGGTTTTACGCATCCGTGCAGCCCGAAGCTGGGTAAAACTGCTCGTGTGTACTGCCTCGATCCGCTCTTTGCGCGGCCTCCGCCCCCCTCCGAACCGAAAGGGGCCCGGTCCCCATAGGTGTTGGTGGATCAGTTTCCCCGACATCTTTGGCGCGCCAGGTAGGGGGCATTGAGATTGTGCGAACCTGATCCGGCGTGCACGCGAGCTAAATCTTCATCGTCTTCATCGACATGCCACCGAAGAAGAAGGATTCAGAGGCAGCTGTTCCGTCTGCGTCGCTTTCACCGCCTCCGGAGCAAACGGGTGGTGGAGTGGAAGCCAGCGGAAGAATGGGCGTCGACGAGGGAGCCCTCAGTGCGGCCAAGTCCAAGGACAAGGCGGCACAGACCTCGGCGTCCATGCACGCACCGCGCCCCTCTCAGGAGGCGCGGGACCAGCAGCGTCATGGCATTCGCAGCGCCATACATCCGCTGGGCCAAGATCAAGCTGGTGGTTCTCGTGGCGCTCAAGACCAACATGCACGTCAACATGCTGGCTCGAGCTAAGAACGGTCGCCTGGACGGGGCACTGCTCCTTCTAACGTGGTTAGGAGTCCGAGCACGCCCCACTCCTCGCACCGTTCACCTCTGCCGCCCACCACTCCAGCAGAAGCCTTGGCGCGAGCTCAACTGCTCCTAGACTATCCTCCGACAGCGGACAAGACCGACAAATGGAGGGCCACTATCCAGAGCCTCATCGGCTTCGCCAACGGCGACACTGCGCGGCAACCAAGCACCTCGCTGCCGCGGCAGGATAGCCGGACGCGAGCCGATGGCAACAAGACCGGGGGAGGTGTGACTTCCATGCACTCTCCACTACGAAGGCCAAAATCGCCGACTCGCCGGGTCCACCCCGACAGCGGCTCCACCGCGTCGTCGGACCCACGAGCTCGTCGCGACCAGCGCCAAGTTCTCCATGAACGACAACAAGAAGACGCTCGAACCCGCATCGAGCGCCGAAGAGAAGCGCGACGTCAATCCGACAAGCGCGCTGGGCCCTCTGTTGACATGCATGCGCCAGGGGAACCAGGCGATCTGCCGTACGCGGTAGGTTGTCCTGCGTTCACCCGTGAGCTGCGGCAAGTCCAGTGGCCCAGCACAAAGAATTTCAAACCAGACGTACCAAAGAAGTACGACGGCAAGACGCATCCGTCGGAGTTTCTCAACATCTACACCATCGCGGTGCAGGCTGCCGGGGGACGGGACGACAAGATCCTTGCCAACTACTTCCCGCTGGTACTCAAGCCCAACGTCAGGTCCTGGCTCATGCACTTGCCGGACAATTCCATCTCCTCTTGGGTAGATTTATGCCATCAGTTTGTCGGTGCCTTTACAGGCGGCCACAAGCCACATGGCCAAGAGAGCGATCTTCATCTGCTGGCCCAGAAGGAAGGAGAGCCACTGCGCAAGTACATTCAGAGATTCAGCCGTGTACATCACAACATCCCAGACGTCCACCCCGCCGCGATCATCAGCTCGTTCCATCAGAACGTGCGAAACCGAAGGATGAGGGAGGAGATGGCGATGTGTAAGATCAGAGACGTCAGCGAGCTTTACGCCCTGGCCGACAAGTGTGCACACGCTGAAGAGGGGAGGAGGCTCCCCGGAGAGAGTACAGGAGTAGGAGGATCTGACAGTGAGGATGCCGCCCCGGCAAGGAAAGGCCGGCGGCGGAACAACAGAAGGAGGAAGGGCAATGAAGTGCTAGCTGTCGAGCAGTCCGGCAACGGAGGTGGCGCCATGGAAACTAAGGATGGTGGCTCCGGCAAGGAGGCCCAGCTTGTGGCAGCCGCCGACAAGCAGGACGGCTCCGGCAAGCAGTATTGGAAGATCCACCGCACCAAGGGCCACGATCTCCAGAGTTGCAACAGGTCGAACAACTTGTTGAGCAACAGAAAGCTGAGTATGAGCGACGCGACAAGGAGAAGGCCCAGGAAGGAACTGGTGGATCCGGCAAGAAACGTCCCGGCCGAGGAGGACGCCGCGGCAAGGCCAAGCAGCGGCAAGGAGACAGACCTCCCCGCGGCCACGACAAGGATGAAGATGACGACGACGACAAAGACATGGATGATGACGAGGCCGACGAGGAGGAATTTCAGAAAGCCACAGAGGTCTTGTGCGTTGATGGTGGCGCCTCTCTGCATACTTCGCACCGCCAACTCAAGCAGTGGATGCGGGAAGTGAATGCAGTAGAGCCATCCATAGAGTCACGCAAGCCCCTGAAATGGTCAAGCGCACCTATCGTCTTCGACATTGAGGACCACCCAGATTGCGTAACTGCGGTTGGGTGTTTGCTGATGTTGGTTTCTCCAACTATCCGCAATCTAAAGGTCACGAAGATGCTAGTTGACGGCGGGGCTAGCTTGAACCTGATATCCTCCGCGGTCCTCCAGAAACTTCAGATCCCTGACAGCGAGCTCGAGGAGACCGGCACATTCCAAGGAATCAGCCCGGGAAGAAGCAAGCCGAAGGGAAAGATCACGCTGCCAACATACTGAAAATGCCAGGCCCAATAAGTGTCATCTCTGTCCCTGGCGACAAGAAGGATGCTCTTATCTGTGCCGACAAGATCTACCGGGAAGCGGCAGCCGCAGCAGAGCGCAAGACACTTGCCGCTGAAGCTCCCGGAGGGAATAAGAAGACCAAGTCCGGCAAGAGCTCTGATGCCTACTCCGGCAAGCGCACCTCTTCGGAGTGCTGCGCTACCGTCGAGGACGCACCATCGAGCTCCACCGGCAAGTGTAAGAAGGCAATGGCAGCTCCACCTGAGACTAAGAAGGTGTCCGCCAAGGAGGATGGCACTGGTGGTACCTTCACCATCAGCACCATTCTTGACCCCAAATAGGAAAGCGCGCTCGTTGCTTTCCTGCGGGCGAATGTCGACGTGTTTGCATGGCAACCGTCTGATATCCCCGGTGTTCCCAGGAAAGTACTCGAGCACAACCTTGCCGTCTGTCCTCATGCGCGGCCCGTCAAGCAGAGAGTCAGGAAGCAGGCAGTGGAGCGCCAAGAATTCATCGCAGAAGAAATCAAGAAGTTGGAAGCAGCAGGCCTTATCAGAGGAGTGCTCCATCCCACGTGGTTGGCCAATCCTGTTGTTGTGCGCAAGGCTAACGGAAAATGGAGACTTTGTATTGACTTCACTGATGTTAATAAAGCTTGTCCCAAAGACCCATTTCCCTTGCCGCTTATTGACCAGTTTGTTGACTCCACAACCGGATGTGATTTGCTTTCATTTCTTGATGCATACTCAGGATACCATCAGATCTTCATGGCAGAAGAGGATGAAGAGAAAACCGCATTTATCACCCCATGTGGCACGTACTGCTTCGTACGGATGCCTTTCGGTTTGAAGAATGCTGGATCAACATTCGCAAGGGTAGTCTACCGTGCTTTCGAGCCACAAATGCACAGAAATGTGCAAGCCCACATGGATGATATAGTGGTCAAGAGCAAAAACAAGGCTACTCTGATTCAAGATCTAGATGAAACTTTTGCAAATCTGCGCAGGATCAACCTCAAGCTCAATCCCGAGAAGTGCGTGTTCGGAGTCCCTTCCGGCAAGCTTCTCGGGTTCTTTGTGTCACAGCGGGGGATTGAAGCCAATCCCGATAAGATCAAAGCCATCGAGTAGATTGAAGCACCAAAGCGCGTCAAGGATGTACGAAAGCTTGCCGGTTGCGTGGCTGCTCTCAGCAGATTTATCTCTAAGTCCGAAGAGCGCGCCTTGCCGTTTTTCAAAGTATTGAAAAAGGCAGGTCCAATGAAATGGACTCCAGAAGCGGAGGCCGCGCTACAGGACTTGAAGAGGTACCTGTCCTCCACTCCAATACTTGTCGCACCTAAGCCACAAGAGAAGTTGCTGCTATATATGGCAGCAACCAATCAAGTGGTTAGTGCTGCGTTAGTAGCGGAGAGGGAGGCGGACAATGAGCCAGCAACCGCGGCAAGTGAATCCAGCGACAAGCAGGGGGCTTCTCCGACAAGCTCTGGCCCCGCCAAAGTTGAGTCTGCGCAGGCATGCAAGGAGGTGCAGAGGAAAATGGTGCAGCGCCCAGTTTACTTTGTCAGTTCCCTTCTACAGGGGGCTAGATCAAGGTATTCTGGCATACAAAAATTGCTTTTCAGCCTTCTCATGGCCTCGAGAAAGCCGCGCCATTACTTCCAGGCACATGAGATAACAGTTGTCACTCGCTTTCCGTTGAAGAGGATACTGCAAAATCCAGAAGCAACCGGCAGGATTGTCGAGTGGGCACTGGAACTGTCAAGCTTTGGCCTCAAGTTTGAGAGTACTTCCACTATACAGAGCAGAGCATTGGCAGAATTCATAGCGGAATGGACGCCGACACCAGACGAAGAAACTCCAGAAACAAGCATCCCCGTCAAAGAGGCAAGCAAAGAGTGGCTGATGTACTTTGATGGTGCCTTCTCGCTGCAAGGCGCCGGCGCAGGCGTGCTGCTTATCGCACCCACCGGAGAGCACCTCAAGTACGTAGTTTAGATGCATTTTCCCAAGGAGCAAGCAATGAACAATACCGCAGAGTATGAAGGTTTGCTTGCCGGACTCAGAATCGCGGCAGACCTTGGGATCAACAAGCTCATTGTCAGGGGTGACTCGCAGTTGGTAGTCCGCCAAGTAAACAAAAGCTATCAGAGTCCGTTGATGGAAGCATATGTTGATGAAGTAAGGAAGCTAGAAGCACACTTTGACGTCCTGCGAATGGAACACGTTCCACGAGCTCAGAACGATATTGCTGACGGCCTGTCAAAGTGCGCAACACTAAAGTTACCTGTGGAACCAGGGATTTTTGTGCTCAAGCTGACTCAACCATCCGTAACACCGTCGACTGGACAGAGAAAGAAGAGGAAGTTGGTTTCTGATGACTACTTTCCGGCAGAGCTTCCCGAAGCCGCCGCCAAGAAGGTCCCCAAGATCGACGCCAAGAGTGCTGAGGAGCAGTCTGCTCCGGTGAACCTCTTGGTTTGTTCCGTTGAAGCAGTCGCTCCCGACAAGTTTTGCTCCGGCAAGCTTGCCGGGGAATATCACGCTCCGGCCGAACCGCAGGTTCTTGCCGTAGAAGCGGATGTTCCCACAACAACAGATATGCCTTTAGCCCTTGTTGTCGAGCCTCAAGCTCCAGCATGGGCGCAGCAGATCATCCGTTTCCTTCAGACAGGAGAGCTTCCCGAAGAGCAAGAAGAAGCGGAAAGAGTAGCCCGACAGTCAAGTATGTACAAGTTTGTCGACAACACACTGTACAGAATAAGACTCAACGGTGTGAAATTGAAGTGCATTCGTCGGGAATATGGACAACAGCTGTTGGCAGAGATACATGGAGGCATATGTGGTCACCACATTGGCGCAAGAGCACTTGCCGGCAAAGCATTCCGACAAGGTTTCTTCTGGCCGACAGCCCTCCAGGATGCAACTGCACAAGTAACCAAGTGTGAAGCGTGCCAGTTCCATTCCAAACAGATACACCAGCCAGCTCAAGCTCTCCAGACGATCCCTTTATCCTGGCCATTTTCGGTCTGGGGGCTCGACATCCTCGGCCCCTTTCCCCGAGCTGTCGGGGGCTTTGAGTTCTTGTACGTCGCCATCGACAAGTTCACAAAGTGGCCGGAAGTGGAACCAGTGAGGAAGGTGACAGCACAGTCAGCAACTTAGTTCTTCAGGTCGATTGTTTGTCGTTTCGGGATCCCTAACAGGATCATCACCGACAACGGCACGCAATTTACGAGCCGCACCTTCATGCAGTACGTCCAAGATCTTGGCGCCAAGGTCTGCTTCGCTTCTGTTGCTCATCCGAGAAGCAACGGTCAAGCGGAGAGGGCAAATGCTGAAGTGCTATGAGGCCTCAAGACCAGAACTTTCGACAGGCTGCACAAGTGCGGAAGAAACTGGATCGAGGAGCTGCCGGTGGTTCTTTGGTCGATCAGGACGACGCCAAATCGAGCCACTGGCCAGACACCCTTCGCTCTAGTCTACGGAGCAGAGGCAGTTCTCCCCATGGAACTCGTTTACGGGTCACCTCGAGTGCTCGCTTATGATGAGCTCGAGCAAGAGCAGTTGCGCCAAGATGACGCGCTGCTCCTTGAGGAAGACCGTCTTCAGGCTGCTGTGCGAGCCGCTCGCTACCAGCAAGCTTTGCGTCGCTACCATAGCCGCAAAGTTAAAGCCAGGAGCTTCGAGGAAGGCGACCTTGTTCTTCGGCGTGTTCAGTCCGCCAAGAATTCCAACAAGTTGACGCCGAATTGGGAAGGCCCTTATCGGGTGAAACGAGTCACTAGGCCCGGCGCTGTCCGCCTTGAGACCGAAGATGGCATTCTGGTGAGCAACTCCTGGAACATAGAACATCTTCGTAAGTTTTACCCGTAGGGCGCGGTTGCCGGAAGCTTTTCCGGCAACCACCTTTTGTACAAGTCTTGCCGCTGTTGCATGTAATCCTTTGTACAAAGCCGGGCGCAGACCCCGTGCACTAGTAAAGTTCATGTGCCCCGCACATCTTGTCAGTTTTTTTATGCTATAATCCTTTTTTGCATATGTTATCTGACACTTTGTGCAGCACCAGACCCCGGTAAGCGATAACGAGCCCAAGGCTCCATATCATTACTTTATTTCTCTGTTTCTTTCTCAAAAGAAGGAAGGTTCCCTCGCCCACAAGGTTTACTGGGGGGGGGGGGAAGGAGAAGATAATGGTGTGGACCAGGCCGTTCAAGAAAGTTTCTCCTTGCCGAGAAGCAGACGACAGAAAAGCTAAGTTGCTAAAGTTTGAGCAATCAGTTTTTTAAGTTTTTAGGTTATTTTCCTTGAACGACCGTGCTTTGTATGGAAAACCTGTGCGCGGAGGAACCAACTCGTAGCTAGCTGCGCCCTTACTTTGTTTCGAGTCCGCTCAACAACTTAAGTGAGCTGCAACTAGTTGCGACAAGGTTGCTTGTCGGTAGCGACCCCGCCAGCAGGCTGCTGAAGTTCCGCACTCGGCGCTCGCGGCAAGGGTGCCTGCACCGGCAAGTTTCCCTAGAAAGCGTAGGGCAGAACCATACAAAGCCAAGAGTCGAGTAAAGGAAGTAACACAGCAATTTTTTTCCTAAGATAGAGTTATATTACAAAAATAACTTGTCGCGCCTCTGTAAAGTGTTCCCATGACATGACTGGCAGCGACAAGAAAAGAAGAAAACGGACGGCCTAATCTACGCGACCGCCGTCAACCCTTTTGATCTCGTTCACCCTGTCCACAATGGGTGCGACGAGGGCCTTAAGTGCGTCAAGATCAGCGTCCGCCGGCAGCCTCTTGAGGACGTTGGTGAGGTTGAGGCCCGGATTGCGGAAGGCCACCTTCACCAGCACCTTCTCCAGAACTCCGGCACAAATCGAGCGTGACTCGTCGGCCAACTGCTTTGGGATCCATTCCCGGAGTTGCTGGAGCGCCGCCGCCACACCTTTGAAGAACAGTGTGAGCTTGGCGCTGGGTTGGAGGTTCTCGTCGGAGGAGTACCCGAAGCCTTCCACCCCCAATTGCACCAGCTCCTCTTCGATGACTGCAGCAATGTTCACGAGGCCCTCCGTCCAAAGCGCCACAGTATCTCTGAGAAGATTCTGGGTTTCGGCGGCCCTCGCTAGCAGCGCCTCGTTGGCCTTGATGTCCTTCTTCAAGTCCGCCTCCCGTTTCTTGGCGCCGTCCAACGTCTCCGTCAGGGTGGCCAGCTTCAGCTCCAGATCAGCATTGGAATTCTTGGCGGCGCGCAGCTCTTTGCCCTTCTCGGAGAGTTGGCCCTGCAGCTCACCGTGGGCAAGGGCGTCCTTCTCGTGCTCCAGCTTGAGCGCGGCAAGCTCTTCGCCACCCACCTTCAGATCAGCCTCCAGCTGCGCCACCTTTACTTCCAATTCCTTCTTGGCGGTCTCGGCAGCCGCAGCCGCATCCTTTGCCTCTTGGAGCGACCCGCCAAGTGCCCGTTCGCGCGCGGCAAGCTCCACCTCGTGGCTGTCGAGGTTCAATTTCCGCTGAGCCAGCTCGCCTTCTCGCGCGTACAGCTTCTCGCTGGTGAGCCGCTGCTGCTCTTCAGCTTCGGCCTTCTCGAGGAGGAAGGCCTTCCGCTCTTCAGCAAGCTGCTCCCGCTCCTCCGCCAAGGCCCGGAGAGCTTCCTGGCAAAAACCCCGGAGCTCCTCCGTGCTCTTCTCTATATCCACGCTCGCTTTCGCGACGAGCGCTTCCCGGGACTCCAACTTGACTTGACGGGCGCGATAGAGCGCCAGCAGCCTCCGCAGCAGCCGCTCCTCCTCAGGCTCGTCACTGCTGCTTCCCGGCGCGTCAACAATCGACAACCCGGCGGAGGCAAGCACCTCCCCATCCAAAACTTCTCCTTCCACCGGCGCCTTGGAGCTTGACGCCCAAGGGAGCTTGATGAAGATGCCCTCGCCAACCTTCAGATAGGCGCCGGGCTGGGGCTCCTCGGAGCCTGGCGCTGCGGCAGCGGCGGAGGGATCGGCGGTCGGTGCAGCGCCTGACGCTCCTGCGGCCTCAGGGCCGTCAGTGCGATCGCCAGATCCCCCACCAGCTTCCTCGGCAACAGCCTTGGCGGCCTCTTCACCGGCAGGCACATCGGCACCAGCTCCGTCTTCGGCGGCCACGGCATCATCAGTGTTGCCGCGTGCATCCTCTCCGCCGCCCGCCTCAGTCTCCATCGGATCCGCGGAGGGTGGACCTAACGACCGGAGAAGAATGAGAAGTCAAACAAGCACTCAAGAAGAAAAATCAGCAGAAGAATACAAAGAAAGTTTCGGGTAGGAAGGATTACCTGTGCTGGGATCTGCTGTCATAAGCTCCACCACCGGCGGATCGTTAGCGCTGTCCCTTGCCGGAGACTCCTCCCTTGACGGAGGCTCCTCCCTTACCGGAGAACGCTCCCTTGCCGGGGAGTCCGCCCTTGGCGGCGTAGTCGAAGCAGACGACGAGTCGGAGGAGATCACCGCGCCCTCCTGATGAAGATGTTCTGCTCCTGCACAAACAAACCAGTGATCAGATGTCAACAAAGGAAAAGAACAACCATGTGCACCCAGAAGCAGAAAGTAAACCATATGCTTACGCTGGGGGCTGCGCTGGGGGCTGCTCTGCGAAGTGATGGCCGGATCCGGCAAGGTGGTCTCGGGCGCGCCTCCTGTCGTCGCAGTGGGCTCGTCCTCGATGGTCACCACCTGAGCCTTGGCCCTCTTCGCCGCCCTCTGGGCCAGAGTCCTGAAAAGGGAGAGTCCAGGGTGGGTCAGATCAGATGCAAGACAGGAATGGCAAGTTGAAGAACTACGAGAACAACAAGGGAATCTTACTCTTCTTCCTCTTCCTCGTCGGAGCTGAGCGCGGAGAGGTCGAAGTTCGGCCCACCTCCGACGCGACGAGGTGGAGGGGTGGGATCCCTTGGCCGCTTGGCGGGGACTGCGGCGCCAGCCCGAGATGACCCCGCCCCAGTTGCCACTGCGGCAGGAGGCGCACCCGCGGCAACCATACTTGCCGCGGCGGAGCGCGTCGTGCGGCGCTGCGGCTGTTGGCCAGCTTGCCGCCCTGCTGCGTCCCCGATCCTGCGGAGGCGCCTTTTTGGCTGCACTGGGGGCTGCGTTCCGGGCCCTGTTCCCGGCAAGATCCCCGGAGATGGCGGGCCGCTCGCACCCTCGGCGGGCTCACTCAACTCGGCGTCGGGCGCGGCAAGCTCTTCTTCGTCTTCGGGCCACTCCCGCTCAGCAAGACTCATCACCGATGCCGCGTCCGCTTCCTCCACCGTGAACCCAAATTCACCCACGGCTGCGGCTGCCGCCGCCTCTTCCTCCCTGGTGGCGATGCGTTCCATCTCTTGATCGGTGGTGTCGCGGGTGAGGAGCTTCTTGTCGTCAGCATTGACCGCTACTTCCACTAGGCTGTCGAAGAACTGCTGCACAATGTCTCCGGCAGGCTCTTGCCAAGTTGGAGCGATCCCGTGTGAATCACATAACGGCATCATGGCGCAGATGCGGTTGCGCGAGGAGTTGTTGCACAGAGGAACGACGCCTGCCGGCAACCTGAACCACTCGGGATGCTGTGGGTCGTGCTTGAATATCTCCTTGAGTATCCCGTCCAACTCTATGACGGTGAAATTCAAGTTGAGGCCTGGGCGCAACCTCATGATATCTGCCGGGCCTCCAAATTCCCAGGCGGGTCCCCCCCTCGCCTGCAGAGGGGCGATGCGCCGACGAAGGAAATCTGCGCCGATAGCTCCTACAGTCAGCCCGGCAAGCCTGAGACGCAAGATCCGAGTGGTGGCGATCTTCAGCTTGTCATCGTCCACGGACAGAGCGCTCCAGTCATTGCCACGCACTGCTGGGGCTTGGCGCAGGGCGGTGAACGGCTGCGGGCTCTCTTCTACAACCCAGCACCAATCTGCTCTCCACTCGTCCCACTTGTTGCAGAGCTCCCCCTCCAGATAGGTCTCCTTCTTGCCGGCCCACGAGATCCAGGCGATCCCGCCGGCAAGAGGTTCCCCTCTCTCGACACAAGGCATAAAGAAATGGCGAAAGAGAGCTACGTTGGGGTGGACTCCGACAAAGTTCTCGCATAGATGAGCGAAAACTGCCATGGTCAGAACGGCGTTGGGGGTGAAGTCAAGGAGGTGGAGTCCATAGGTGTTCATGACGTCGCAAAAGAAATCAGAGAATGGCGGGCAGAGCCCGCAGTAGAAGAACACGACGAAGAAAGGATATCCGCCAACTGGAGCTGCTTGCGAGGCGACGGCGGAGAGTACCTTCGTGCGCGGATGCGCCCGCGTCTCCGTCGACCAGAAGAGATAGTACCACTCCCTCAGCTCCTTCGCGGAGAACTCGGGGGGGAAAGTGGCCCAAGCCGCTGCGCTTCGGTCGACTTCACAGCTTTCGCGGCCGCGGCCTTCGTGGCCTTCCCCTTCCCGGGCTTCGGAGGCATGGCAGAGGCGGTGGGGGAGATCGACGGCGCTGGTGGTGGCAGCAACGACGGGGGCGGAGTGCTAACCTCTTTCAACTCTGCAAGCGGAGGAGGGCGGCGGAGATTTCTGAGATTGCAGCAGCGAAGGTCGAAGGTGGGGGAAATGCCCCTGTTTCCCCTGCTTATAAAGAGGGACGGGGCAGACATTTCGGCCTTCCAAATAAACAACCACCCACGATCTCTCCCACGACTCCGCGATTGACGCGTGCCGTTACGGGGGGCGCGGTGGATACGGAGTTAGATTCGGCATAACCCAGGCTCCGCGCGTGCCCGTGCCCTGTTTTGGGCCTGGCCCAACAGCGCTCGACACCGTGTGTGGCCCAGGCCCGAGGGCTCCTGTCGGTGTACTAGAGTAGGGGTACCCTAGTATCCCGAACTTGTGCACGGGCAGTTGCAGCACCGCGCGGCAAGGCTTGCCGGACGACCGCCAGAGTCCTCCGTGGGTTCCTTTGGAGCCATTCAAGAACAAAGCATTCAAGATGAAGAGACAAAGTCCCGGCAAGAGGATCTTGCCGGGAAGAGACAAGGCCCCGGCAAGAGGAGCTTGCCGGGAAGGCCAACCACGGCACTTCAAGAAACTTGCCGCGATGCACCGCACGTCCCGGCAAGGTCCGGCGAGCGACAAGCTTCTGGACTCGACAAGACGACGACCCCGACAAGGTACTCGCCGGGGGCCCACGCTCCAGCGCACCCACCCGCGTGTCCCCATGAGGCTTCCTCAGGGGCGCGTGGCGGGAGCCTGTGCAGCCAGGGGTATGCGGTGGCAAGCGGAGATGAAGAGAAGGCCATCGTGGCAAACGGTGGCGCTCCTAACGGTCACTTTTTGCACTGTTTAGGCAACTCAGACAGGCATTCAATGACCTTGTCCCCTGCCGTCAGAGTTAGGTAGGGTGCACTGTGTCCACAGTAGCGGTAGCTGCACCTACCGCATCCTTTTCCATTTTTACCCTTCTAGTCTACGTTGCCACCTGTCGGTGACCCCTTGAAAGTATAAAAGGAGGCCCAAGCGCAACGTAGAGGGGGTTCGGCTCATTCGAAACATCAGGAACACTCTCACGCTCGGTCTGGCAGCGTCCATCGCTCCTGAGCAAGAATTCAATACACACAAACAAGCAGCAATAGGGTTTTACGCATCCGTGCGGCCCGAAGCTGGGTAAAACTGCTCGTGTGTACTGCCTCGATCCGCTCTTTGCGCGGCCTCCGCCCCCCTCCGAACCGAAAGGGGCCCGGTCCCCATAGGTGTTGGTGGATCAGTTTCCCCGACAGGGAGCAGGTACAACTACCTCATCAAGTTCTACTTTCCTCCCACTCACTTCTTTCAAGAGAAACTCCTTCTCTAGAAAGGATCCATTCTTAGCAATGGATATCTTGCCTTCGGATCTGGGATAGAAGGTGTACCCAAGAGTCTCTTTTGGGTGTCCTATGAAGACACATTTCTCCGATTTGGGTTCGAGCTTATCAGGTTGAAGCTTTTTCACATAAGCATCGCAGCCCCAAACTTTAAGAAATGACAACTTGGGTTGCTTGCCAAACCACAGTTCAAAAGGTGTCATCTCAACAGATTTCGATGGTGCCCTATTCAACGTGAATGTAGCCGTCTCTAAAGCATAACCCCAAAACGATAGCGGTAAATCAGTAAGAGACATCATAGATCGCACCATATCTAATAAATTGCGGTTACGATGTTTAGACACACCATTACGCTGTGGTGTTCCAGGTGGCGTGAGTTGCGAAACTATTCTGCATTGTTGCAAATGAAGACCAAACTCGTAACTCAAATATTCTCCTCCACGATTAGATCGTAGAAAATTAATTTTTTTGTTACAATGATTTTCTACTTCACTCTGAAATTCTTTGAACTTTTCAAATGTTTCAGACTTATGTTTCATCAAGTAGATAAACCCATATCTGCTCAAATCATCTGTGATGGTCAGAAAATAACGATACCCGCCATGAGCATCAACACTCATCAGACCGCATACATCAATATGCATAATTTCCAATAAGTTTGTTGCTCGTTCCTTTATTCCGGTGAACCAAGTCTTAGTCATCTTGCCCATGAGGCATGGTTCAAGCATCAAGTGATTCATAATCAAGTGATTCCAAAAGCCCATCAGCATGGAGTTTCTTCATGCCCTTTACACCAATATGACGTAAACAGTAGTGCCACAAATAAATTGAACTATAATTATTAAACTTATATCTTTAGGCTTCAATACTATGAATATGTGTATCACTACTATCAAGATTTAGTAAAAATAGATCACTCATCAAGGGTGCATGACCATAAAAGATATTACTCATATAAATAGAACAAGCATTATTCTCTGATTTAAATGAATAACCGTCTCTCATCAAACAAGATCCAGATATAATGTTCATGCTTAACGCTGGCACCAAATAATAATTATTCAGGTCTAAAACTAATCCCGAAGGTCGATGTAGAGGTAGCGTGCCGACAGCGATCACATCAATTTTGGAACCATTTCCCACGTGCATCGTCACCTCGTCCTTAGCCAATCTTCGCTTAATCCGTAGCCCTTGTTTCGAGTTGCAAATATTAGAAACAGAACCAGTATCAAATACCCAGGTGCTACTGTGAGCATTAGTAAGGTACACATCAATAACATGTATATCAAATAGTGAAAGTACGTTATGTCGACTCGAGGGGGGGTGAATAGGCGATTTTTATGAATTCTTCACTAAGGAATTTGCGGGTGAGGAAATTCCTAAGTGAAGAACTACTTGCAGCGGAATAAGTACTCAGAAGTAAACATAACAGAGCATGAACATGGTCTTCATGATGAAATGAAAACAAGCACAGAGTATAGAAAGCATAATCACAGGATAAACAGAATGAAGACAAATAGACTGAAGAAATTTGAGCTCAGGAAATAGAGAAAGTCTCCAGTCAAAGTCTTCAAACAGATATGAACAAGCACACAACACAGAAATGAGGAAATGGAAGGGTTGAGGAAATGGAACCAGTTAGCTTGGTGAAGACAATGATTTGGTAGACCAGTTCAAACTGATGTGACAGTTGTACGTCTGGTTAGGGCGGCTAGGTATTTAAACCTGAGGACACAAAGTCCCGGACACCCAATCATGAACACGCAACTCAGGACACTTAGTCCTCACTGTATTCCCCTTGATCTAAGGTCACACAGACCTCGCCCAATCACTCGTGGTAAGTCTTCAGGTGACTTCCAAACCTTCACAGACTCGGTCACTTGGCGATCCACAATTTCCTCTTGGATGCTCTAGACCATGACGCCTAACCATCTGGAAGATGCACAATCTTCAAAGGTAACAAGCATCGGATCCATGCAAGATCAATCTCTTCAGTGATGCTCAATCACTTTGGGTTTGTAGGTGTTTGGGTTTGGGTTTTCCTCACTTGATGATTTTCGCTCAAAGTCCTCGGAGGATGGGATGCTCTCAAATGACAAGTGTCAGTTTCTCTCGGAGCAGCCAACCAGCTAGTGGTTGTAGGGGGCGGCTATTTATAGCCTAGGGAGAAGCCTGACATGATAAGACATGAATGCCCTTCAATGATATGACCATTAGGTGGGTAGATATTTTGGGACACCTGGCGCATAGCACAGCAACAGTCGGAATTTTGAGTATCAAATTCCTCAGGGCTATCATGTTGCTCACTGTGTAGGAAATCCGCACTGGCGAATTCCTAACTCCTCAGTCAGAACAAATTCCTCAGAGACCAGAAGAACTTCGTCTCTGTCACTGAAGAAATTGACTGAACAGTAGGATTTGAGTTGAGCATCACTTGGAAATTTTTCCTTAGTATTTCCTCGACCCCCTTTAACAGTACTGTGTTTCTTATGACTCAAGAAAGAGAAAATGAAACCATGAAAACAAAAGTCTTCATGCTTCATGTTGCTCGAATGAATACCAAATCTTCAGGATTACACCAATTTTTTCACTTTCAAAGTCTTTAGAAAGTCTTCAAAAATCCATAGTCTTCAGTCGAAGAACTTCATTTTTAGTGGTCGACTTTCTCTGTAAATATCAAACTCCTCATAGACTTATAGACCTGTGTACACTCACAAACGCATCAGTCCCTTAACCTATAAGTCTTCAATACACCAAAATCACTAAGGGGCACTAGATGCACTTACAATCTCCCCCATTTTTGGTGATTGATGACAATATAGGTTAAGTTTTCAATGGGGATAAACATATGAAGTGTAAATACTGATATTGAGGAATTTGATTGCAAGATATAGAAAAACCCCCCTGAAGATGTGCATAGTGAGGAATTTGCTTTTGAAGCAATGCACACTTGAAGAGTAGAATCATGGAGATCTCCCCCTATATCTTGTAATCCATACACGCATTTGACATACAATATGAAGAATTTGAAATGCATGATGAAATATGGTGACTGATGTAACTCAGCATGCATGCATTAACATTAATGAGGAATAAGCATGCAGAAAAACTCAGCAAAAGTATCAGACCACTATAGGTTTTAAGTTTACAACTCGATCGAATAAAGTCTCAGAAGAACGAGAGTTGTAACTTAGAAAAAAAAGCCCATATAAGTAGACCCACTTGAATACTAACTCAAATTTCTCCCCCTTTGTCATCAAATGACCAAAAGGGATGAAAAATCAGGACTAACGCCCCTGAAGAATATCAAGATGATGGAGGAGCGCCAGCGTTGTTGGGGTCATTTGTTGTTGTAGGGCCTGCCGCAGTGTCCTCCAAGTCTTCATGCTCATCGGTTTCGTGTGACGAAGAATATGAGCTGGCCACCAAGGAAGGAACTTTAGTCTTCTTGAATTTCTTCGCCGGTGGTGGCTGAGACCATTCAAAGTCCTATTTGAAACCCATTTGCTTCAGATCATCTTCACCATACAGATGTGTCAAAATAGCCCAGGTGTGACCGAAGACTTCATGGAGGTAGTAATGGTTTTTCTTCACTGCACTGTGGGTAGCAGTCATGTTGTGAAGAATAGAACCAAACTGATGCTTAACCCATTTGTGGTTTCGATCCACCTTCTGGTGAAGACTAAGAAGAAGCTCACGATCAGTCATCACCCGGGGAGCTATTGCTTGAGGATTTGGCCTTGATGCATTATGGTAGAATCATGAGTAGCAGAATCATCATTGGTGGAGTAAGATGCAGCTTTGCGAAACTGACCATCCAATGGATGAATGCCTTCATCAATAATATAAGTAGCCTTGCCTTTTTCATCAGATGAGGAGAATATCCGCTTGAGGACTTCTATTGGGGGAAGGTAACTGACATAATTCTGAAAACCAGCCTTGTAGTTGAGTGAAGACCTTGTTATGAGGAATCTCATAATCCAGGGAGCGTAAGGCTTCAACTCAAACGGAGAGAGGGCAACATTTGCGAGAGTCCTCATGAAGAAATCATGGTAGTTGATAGGAATGCCATGTATGATATTGAATAGCAGATTCTTCATCATGCCAACAACTTCTTCATCATTTGAATCGTGGACTTTGATTGGACTCAATGTCTTCGTCAGAATGCGATAGACAGTTCTAGGCACAAACAACAATTCCTTCACGAGGAATTTGGTCCTTGGATCTTGACCTGGCTTCAGATGCTTCATTAGCACTTGCATGTAATGGGCAGTGAGTTCAGGTTCATGATAGATGCAACGAGCGCCTTCAAGGGGAGGACTGACAGGCAGGGCATGAAGCAATTCAGAGGCTGGTGCTTTGAAATGTGCATTTTCTGTCATCCAGTCCAAAACCCAAGAGTTCACATCGTCAGCATCGCCTGTGATATGCAGAGTTGCATAGAATTGAAGAATGAGCTCTTCACTCCAATCGCAAATATCCATGCAAAAGTTGAGCAGTCCTACATCATGAAGCACACTGAGGACTGGGGTGAAGCAAGGTAGTGATTCCATGTCCACGTGAGGAATATGCTCATGGTCGAAGACTTTGTCCTTGTTGACAAGCAGTGAAGAATAAAAGTTTGCTTGGCTGGCAGTCCAGAAGCGCTTCCTTCTAAGACGAGCAGAGTCATAAGGGTTATAGTTTGTGAAGAACACATGCTCGCTGAAGAAGTCATCAACCTTGAATTTCCTCTTCTTCGAGAAGGGATCCTTTGGCTTGGGGTGAGGAGTGTCAGTCAATTGCATCACAACCTCATGGATCTTGATCTCAGGTTCCGCAGGCTAAGGAAGTTCAGTTTCTTCTTTAGTGGCAGCCTGTGACTTCAATTCTTCAGCAGCAATGTCGTCAGCGCTAGTGGCTGGAATCTCTTCATGGATGAATGAAGTGGGGTGTGGTTCTTCAGAACCCATTTGAACTTCAGTAGTCACTTGGGACTGAGGAATTTGTTGCAGAGGAGTGAACAACGGAGAATTGGGGTGCCGACTTTCCCAAAAGTTATCATTCAGAACTGGCGTTGTGCACCCAATGTCCACATCCTCATCTTCTCCACTCATTTCTTCAACGCCGGCCTCTTCAACAGTAAACTAAGGCATGGGTGATGAAACAAGTGGGGTTGAAGGGATTGCATCCACTTCAATTTCTTCATCCAACTGCTCTGAGGAAGCAGCAGAAGGAATGTCTTCATCGGATCTGCTTGGGATCATGTATTCTTCATCAAAAGGAACGAGTTCCTTTGATGGAATTCTTGAGACTGGAACATCGTCAATAGGATTTTCAAACGAGCTAGTCAATTTCTTGATCTTCTTTGGAGCTAAAGAGTCTGATGAAGTTGATGCTTTCCTTTTCTTCACAGCTGCATGCTCCGCAGCCTTGGTCTTCTTAGCTTATGATGCAGAAGGAAGAATTTGACTTGGTGCAGGTGTAGGAGGACCATAGGAAATTGGTTCCGTTTCTTCAGGCACAACTGATGCAGTTGCCCTAGTATAAGAAGTTTCTTTAGGCATAGTGGTTGATGCTTTAGCTAGCCTGGCAATTTCTTCAGGCGCAACACTAGTGGTTGTCCTAGCAGTTTCATCAGCGACTGGAATGCAGTCATCAGCCCTGGTACTAGCATTTTCTTCAGCAGCCTGAGTATCATCAGTGGTGCTGGCATTTTCTTCAGTAGGCTGAGCAGATGCTTCAGCCTGAGGATTTTCTTGTTGCGTTGGGGCTACAACATTGGAAGTGAACTTTTCAGTTATCTTTACAAATCTGACTTTGGCTCCAAGCGAGTCAGCATAGTAGCGATCAAATTCATCACTTAGTTTCTTGATCTCAGATTGAAAAGCAACAAGTTCTTCAGGTGAAAGCTTCAGAACGTTTTGCTTCAAAAAGCGCTCTTTCATGTATTGCACTTTCTTCACCCTCCTTCCCTGTTCAAATTTCCATTTTTCTTCATCAATGAAGTGAGTCAGCACATGACTTTGACCAGGAGTGAGGTTGAGCTTAGGAAGAGGTGTGTTGGGGTACTTGTGCCACAAGTTAATGAAATCTAGGATCAACTTCAGATCCAACATCAATGGCACATTGCTGCGTTTGGCTCTAGCGGCCCTGTGTTGCCTATCTCTGATGATTTCAGTGAGTTCTTCATCATGAGCTTCATCATATTCAGACGGTACTTGAAAGGCGACTTGCTTCTTGTGAGGACTTGGTCGAGAGCCTCGTCCAGCAGTGGCCTTTGTCTTCAGCAGAGAGGGGCCAGTTGATGAATTTGGTGCAACTGAAGAATTAGCAAAAGCTCCTAAGGCAATAGAGGTGCCTGTTGTCCTTTGGCACGTGGCGAGATGCACAGGTGCTGAGGACTTGGAAGGAGGAGCTGAGGATTTTGAAGGAGCTGGTGCGGCTTGAGGAATTGGCCGTGAGGGCTTAACATAAGTTGGACGTGAGGGCATTGTTGAGGAGCTTGGCCGTGAGGGCATTGAAGAAGAAGGAGCACTGGGCTTATGTGCGGGCTTCTTAGGCATGGACTTCTTCGGCTTGCTAGCATAGGCCTCAGCAGTGGCAGAAGCAGCAGCAGACTCTTCATTAAATTTCCTCACTGCTTCCTTAGCTACTTTGGCTAGCTTGGCCAAGCGCTTGGCCCATTCATCAGGATAGTCCTCACCACGCTTGAGGCTAGTGGGATCAGCTTCTTGGCCAGGTGCCAATGGAGGTCTTGGGCATGGAGGATTAAGAGCGAATTTCTTCATATACTTGGGAGTAACATATCTGTACTGCCTCCATTCCCGTGCCCATCTCCTCTCTATCCTTTGTATGCGCAGCTTGCGCTGATTTTTATCCTCCTTGCCATGTTTGGCCTCATCAGGAGTGCAATAATCCTCATAGATATCCTTAGGGATTTCAAACATAGTGTGGACCTCCAGTCTCTTGCCTCCCTCCTGAGGTTTCTTTCCACCTGCCATTTTCTTCAGCTGAGGAATTTGAGCAATGGAATTCTCTGAAGAGGTGTGCAACTTTTCTTCGAGGAACGCTGCAAATGAGTTAACTTGATGAGAACCTAGGGATTCAGCAGCGGACATGTGTAATTGTGAACAAAGTATAGTTGCGAGGAATTTGGAGAGGTCATATGCGTTCTGAGAAGGTTTTTTAATAAGAACAAGTTTGAGGAATTTGACCAGTTGAGTCTTGAAGAATTTCACTAAGCGTTCTTTGACTTAGGTTCTAGAGTTGTACAAATTGAAAAATACACACAATTGAGGAATCTTGAAGAATTTTCTTTTTCTTAGAGAAACAGATCAAGAACAGATGTTATGGGAGGTGTCCAGTGTGTGAAGATTTGAAGAATAAACACCTTTTGAAGATTTTGTAGAGAACATTTGAATCAAAGAGGGCAGTAAAAGTAACTTTTAATTACCCTGGACGAAGAACACGACAACTGTGAGGTGTAGATTTGAAGCTCATCGGTTCAGATCTTCCACGCCCTAACTTGGCTGAGGAAGACAGCTACGGCGCCAGCAAAGTGAAGAAATCCGCGGCCGGCGTGAGTACGGCGGCGACGAGGTTGAGGCAGTGAAGCTCTTCCTCACTGGCGACGATGGAAGTAGCGGCGGCGCTAGGGTTCGAGAGCTTGAGCGAGGGAGTGAGGTCGAGCGGAGTAAAAACAAAGTGAGGAAGGGAGAGGGGTATTTATAGCCGAAGTGAAAAACTGCTCGCCCGAGGAAATTGGACGAACATGCCCCTGACCCTTCTCATTCGTGTGACATGTGTCACCCACGTAATGAGAGGTGACGATCGTGTGTGATCATGGGTGAATAGGATAAGTATTATTGTGGAATGTGTAACGGTTTGAGCGGCAAAAGCCGAAAATTCAGATAAGATAAGTTCTAAAATTCCGTTTGCAATTTCTTTAGCTGACAAGGACATAGTGAAGATTTTGAACGAGTTTCAAATAGAACGCACATGAAGAATTTGTGAATAGACTGGGTTGAGATTAGCATAGATGGGGAAGGGTCCGATCACATTCACTTAGCAGAACAAGCAACTTGAAGAATTAGCAATAAGTGAATGCTGTAGAGGACATAAACTCATATATATGTATATATATATATAGCCAATGAAGAAGAACGATGGAAAGAGAGAAGACAATGCAAGTTGAAAAACAACTGAGGAATTTCAAAACTGAGGAAAAACTCAAATTGAAGATTTTCAACTTTTGGTGGTGGCGTGACCCACCGTATAAGAATGATGATTCCAGACACCGCGTACAATTGTCGTAGGGTTCCGAGAATCCAATTATTCGTTAATTTCTTCACACTTAGAGTGTTAGTCTTCATTGATTGAAGAAAAATGTTTCTTCATGTGTTGCACATCTGAGTCATCAATTTTGCATAAGTGTTAGGATGTGTGTCCTTTTCAAAGAACATTTGAAGATTCTAAGATATTTAGCTCACACCGCAACTTGCTAAATCTCTTCTCATCCAAGGGCTTAGTGAAGATATCGGCTAGCTATTCTTCAGTCTTCACATGCTCAATAGAGATGTCGCCCTTCAATACATGATCACGAAGAAAATGATGACAAATCTGAATGTGCTTTGTCTTCGAGTGCTGAACTGGGTTATGAGCAATCTTGATGGCACTCTCATTGTCACAGTAGAGTGGCACATTCTTCACGTTGACGCCATAGTCCTTGAGAGTTTGCTTCATCCATAGCAGTTGAGCACAGCAAGAACCAGCAGCAATGTACCCAGCTTCAGTAGTAGACAGTGATACACAGTTTTGTTTCTTCGGGGACCAACAGACCAAAGATCGTCCGAGGAAATGGCATGTGCTAGATATTGACTTGCGGTCCACACAATCACCAGCATAGTTAGAGTCTGAAAATCCAATGAGATCAAAAGCCAAGCCCTTGGGGTACCATAATCCAAGTGTTGGTGTGTGAGCTAGATATCGAAGAATATGCTTCACAACCTTATGGTGTGATTCCTTCGGTGTATCTTGGAATCGGGAACACATGCAAACACTAAGCATAATATCTGTCCTAGATGCACATAAGTACAATAAAGAACCAATCATGGAGCGGTATAACTTTTGATTGGAGTCAATACCATTTTCATTAGTGCATAGATGGCCATTTGTGGGCATAGGGATTTTGACTCCTTTGCAATCTTGCATGCCGAATTTCCTCAGTACATCCTTGAGGTATTTCTCCTGAGATATGAATATGCCATTGCGCTGTTGACGAATCTGAAGATCTAAGAAGAATTTCAATTCTCCCATCACAGACATTTGATATTCTTCACTCATCATATAGGCAAATTCATCACTGTAACGTTGGTCAGTACAACCGAAAATGATATCATCAACATAAATTTGGCACACAAACAATTCACCATCATAAGATTTAGTGAAAAGAGTTGGGTCAGGTGAACCGGGTTTGAAGCCTTTCTTCATGAGGAATTCCTTCAAAGTATCATACCACACCCAAGGGGCCTGCTTGAGGCCATAGAGGGCCTTATTGAGTCTGAAGACTTTGTCATGATGCTTTGGATCTTCAAAACCTGGGGGTTGAGCAACATATACTTCTTCCTCAATCTTACCATTGAGGAATGCACTTTTCACATCCATTTGATGTAAGATGATATCATGATGGTTAGCATAAGCAAGTAATATGCGAATAGCCTCAAGTCTAGCAACAGGTGCAAAAGTTTCATCGAAATCAATTCCTTCAACCTGTGTGTAGCCTTGAGCTACAAGTCATGCCTTATTGCTCACCACAAGGCCATTTTCATCTTGCTTGTTGTGGTAGATCCACTTTGTGTCGATGATATTGTGCTTGTGAGGATCTGGACATTTGACCATTTCCCAGACGTTGTTGATCTCAAATTGATGTAGTTCCTCTTGCATAGCTTGAATCCACTCAGGCTCCAGAAATGCTTCATCTACCTTAGTGGGCTCTATGATAGAGACGAAAGCAAAGTGCCCACAAATGTTAGATAAATGTGAAGCTCTTGAGCATGTGAGAGGACCTGGAATGTTGATGTCGCTGATGATTTTATCAATTTGCACTTCATTTGCAACGCGAGGATGAGAGGGTTGTCGTTGAGGAATTTGACCAGCATTTTCTTCAGCCCCATTTTCCTCAGGTGCATCAGCATGACGTTGTTCATGTTCTAGAATGACTTCTTCAACAGATTCTTCGGTAGGAATGACATCCTTAGTAGCCTTGAACTTAATAGATTCCTTAGGAGGTATTTCATCTGTCACAGGAGGTAGGTGCTCTCTTTGTGAGCCATTAGTCTCATCGAACCACACATCTACAGTTTCAACAACCTTGTGGTGATAGGTGTCGAAGACTCTGTAGGTGTGTGAGTCCTTACCATAACCGAGCATAAAACCTTCATGTGCTTTCGATGCAAATTTAGAACTGTGATGAGATCTCTAATCCAACATTTAGCACTGAAGACTTTGAAATAACTCACATTGGGTTTCTTGTCAGTGAGAAGTTCATATGCAGTTTTCTTGAAGAATTTGTGAAGATATACCCTGTTGATGATGTGGCACACAGTATCAATTGCCTCAGGCCAGAAGCGAGGAGGCGTCTTGTACTCATTGCTGAGGAGTATAAGGAGCAGATAACTCATGAGTAATACCTAGTTCATCAAGATAGTCATCAAGACCAGTGTTCTTGAACTCAGTTCCATTATCACTTCTGATGTGCTTGATCTTCACACCAAAGTTGGTTGAAGCCCTTGAGGAAATCGTTTGAAGACTTCCTGCACTTCAGTTTTGTAAGTGATGATATGCACCCATGTATATCGAGAATAATCATCAACAATGACAAAGCCATATAGGGATGCAACATTAGTGAATGTGGCATAGTGAGTAGGGCTAAAGAGATCCGTGTGAAGCAATTCAAATGGTCGTGTAGTAGTCATGATAGTCTTTGTTGGATGCTTGGCCTTGGTCATCTTTCCAGCTTCACAGGCTCCGCATAAGTGATCCTTGAGGAATTTGACATTCTCAATGCCAATGATATGCTTCTTCTTCGCGAGCATGTGTAGATTCCTCATGCCAGCATGTGTAGATTCCTCATGCCAGCATGACCAAGTCATCAATGCCATAGCCAGCCTTTTGAAGGTTTTGCATGTAGACATGTAGCAGGTTGTGGTCCTGTAGAGAAATCAACAATATACAAATCTCCTCTCAAAAAACCTTTGAAGACTTTGGAATTGTCAGCTTCCATGATCACAACACAATGATACTTGCCAAAGACAACAACCATATCAAGATCACAAAGCATTGAGACAGACATGAGGTTGAACCCCAAGGACTCGACAAGCATGACTTTGTCCATGTGTCGATACTTTGAGATTGCAACCTTACCTAGACCCAATACCTTGCTTTTTCCTTTGTCAGTGTAGGTGATATGCTTTAGATGTGATGGAGATAAAGCAGAGTCCATCAATAAGCTCCTGTCACCAGTCATGTGATTTGTACATCCACTATCGAGGACCCACTCAGTGGCTTTGGGTTGATCATCCTATAGATGAATTAGTGCAACTTACGAACTCATATACTTCATCAGTGAAGAATATGGTATCAATTTCATTAGATCAATTTCATCAAGCAATAGAACAGCTAAAGCAGTATGAGGATGTGAGAAATGAAAATTCATTTCTTCATGATTAGCTTGCGTCCTTTCAAGCATATTCAGGTCTCCAGCAAATTCTTCATGCGATTAAGTTCGTCTGGAGACCTGACCCTGCATAAGAGATTAATTCTTTTTCTTCACCACCCACATCTGAAGAGGTGGGAAAGAGTTCATCATTCTGCGAGCTCCATAAGAGAAAGGTGTCATAGATGCCAATCCACTTCGTTTCACATAGGAGGGATTAGGGTAAGCATAAGATTAAGCAGAGAAATTCTTCGAGGACTTATGAACATAATGATTTGAAGAATAATGCACATATCCATAATCCTTAGATCTTCCTGCGAAACAAACGGGTTAGCACGATGATGTTCATATGAGGACTTTGGTCCTTTTGAGGAATTTGATCCACGTGAGGAGTTTGGTCCGTATGAGGACTTGGATCCATATGAAGAATTTGTTCCATATGAAGATTTTGATCTGGGGTTCCTATTTTTCACAGGTGGTGTCATGATGACATTCACCTGAAGATTTTCAAGGCACCTTTTGGGAACCCAAATTTTCTTCATAGGAGAGCCATTCCTGCAGTTAGTGCCAACATATCTAGCAAATACTTCACCATTCTAATTTTTGAACATTTTATAGTTGGAGTCAATTGACTCATCAGAAGAATATGAGGATTCACATGTAAAGCCAGATAAAGTAGATGGATCCACTGAAGGTCCCTTTGCAGCAACCCATGAGGTTTTGGGATACTGCTCAGGTTTCCAGTAGGTCCCATCAACATTAAGTTTCCACTGAAAGGCAATACCCTCTTTCCTAGGTTTCCTATTGAGGATCTTCTTTTTAAGCACGTCACAAAGAGCCTGATGCCCTTTGAGACTTTTGTACATGGCTGTCATATACAATTCCTTCAGCCCTGCATCATCAGTGATACTAGCAATGTCCTCAGATAAGGAATTAGTGATAGCAGAGGCAGTTGAAGCATTTTCAGCAATGGAAGTATTTGAGCATTCAGGTGACGAATTAACAGTTTCACGTTCAATGCACTTCAAACATGGAGGAACAAATTCATCCTGAGTAGCACTGATCTGTTGAGCAAGTATTGAATCACACTCCTTCTGAAGATCCTCATAACTCACTCTTAATTGCTCAAGATCTTGCTTTCTTTGAACAAATTCATAAGAAACCTTCTCATGATCAGATAGGAGAGTGTTATGATGACCCTGAAGATTGTGAAACTTGGACTGAAGTCTTTGAAGATTTTCAGTCAAAATTTTAGTGCGATCCATTTCCTCGCCCAACATATCATCGCTTTTCTCTAGAATGTTTTGAACCTTTTCCAGAGCCTTTTTGTAACACCCCGGATGTAACTTTCCCTATTTGTACTCCATCTCTTGCCGTTTCCGGTGTTAAGTTATATTTATTTCCTCGGGTTCGGGTTTTGTCTCTGTGTGTTGTTGTCTTTGTCTTACATCTCATATCATGTCATCATGTGCATTGCATTTGCATACGTGTTCATCTTATGCATTCGAGCATTTTCCCCGTTGTCCGTTTTGCATTCCGGCGCTTCGTTCTCCTCCGGTGGCCTTTTCTAGCTTTCTTTCATGTGTGGGGTTTAAACATTTCCGGATTGGACCGAGACTTGCCAAGTGGCCTTGGTTTACTACCGGTAGACCGCCTGTCAAGTTTCGTACCATTTGGACTTCGTTTGATACTCCAACGGTTAACCGAGGGACCGAAAAGGCCTCGTGTGTGTTGCAGCCCAACACCCCTCCAATTTGGCCCAAAACCCACCAAACTCTGCTCCATGTCCTAGAGCGTTCGATCACGATCGCGTGG
>NC_041390.1:462744569-462753900 GCF_002162155.2 Triticum dicoccoides
GCGCCACCCCGCCGCCTCGGTCGCCGCGCCCGCGCCGCCTCGCCGCCGGCGCCCCACTCCGGCGAGCTCTCCGCACCGGCCGGCCCCTCCTCTCCCCACTCCTGCGACCGCGGCAGCTCCGGCGAGCTCGGATCCAGCCGTGCCTCGGTTTCCGTGCAGATCTGAGATATTTTGTATCGGGGTTGACTTTTTCCCCTCCGAACCCTAATTTTTGTGCATACTGTGACCGGCCGTATCTTTGCATCTGTAGCTCCGATTTGGGCATATAGCATATCAAAATGTTCGTCTCGACGAGTACATCATTTCATTCCATTGCGTCACTTTCATTTGAGTTCATCTTGACGCCCAAAATGCTGTTAGAAGGAGGCTTCATGAGATATTTGTCAGATCTGCTAGTTCATCTTAGACTTTTGTCATTTTTGCCATGATTATTGTGTGCATGCTATGCCTGTGAGTCCTTCATGTGTTTTGTTAAGTATTTTGTCTTCTTTCCAGAGGTGCAACCCATGCATTTTTAGGATGTGTGTGGTGACTTGTGCAAACTTGCAAAGTGAGGCACCCGGTAAATCTGTTTTCGGGGCCATATGTTCAGCTTGTTTCCTAGTGATCCGTGCCTCTTTTGAGGATGATCAGTAAAGGAGTTTTGTTAATCATGTTATGCTCTATCCATCCGTGTCTTTGTTTGCAATTATGGAGCAACCTAGCTTGAGTCAATCAAGCTCTACTTTTGCTTCATTGTGAATCTGGGCAGATCGTCAACTCGTTTGCGATTTTGCCAATGCTATTGTAGTTGATCCGTGCATGCTATGTCATTGTTCTTGCCATGTCTAGCTTGTATTTTGTGCCTTCTTAAAGGATGTATGCTTGCCTTGCCATGACTTGCACCGTAGTGAGTGCATCGAGCTCGTTTACGTGCCTTCGTGAGTTATATTTCAGCATGTCTCAGTTTTCATTAAGTCTGAAAACTGATTGTGTTTTAGCTATGTTCGTGTGCCCATTAGTATATTTTGTGAACCCTTTTGGCCCCAGGTCACTTTGGGTCTTTTGTTAAGCTTGTTGAGTAGCTCCATGCCATGTTCTTACTTGTCTCAATCAGGTCATGTATCATGTTATTTTGCTGCTCTGAAGAGGGCTTCGTAATATGAAATTCTAGACAAGTGTTAATTTCACTAAGTCTGGAATCTGTTTTGCATTTGCGTTTTTGCCATGCTTGTTTGAACCTCCTAATCGATGAATTGACCGTGGCTCAGTGCTAGTCTTTTGTTAAGAATCTTGTGTGCATCCCTGCCATGTATTTTTTTGTCATGTTTGGTGGTTGTAGCATGTTCATCTCATTGCATTTAGGTGCCTACTTGCTGTACATCGCAGTCCGGTGTCAATTTTGAATCACTTGCCATTTCCAAACCGTAACTCCGATTCCGGCGTTCTTTATATCGTTTTCAAGCGATTTCATCTCATCTTTCCAGTGGCACCCTTGGAATTACAAGTTGAGGCCAGGTTCATGCATTTCCTGTCATATCTTGCATTTTGCATCCCGCATCGCATCCCGCATAACATATCATCATTGCATCATTTTGCTTGGTCTTGCACGTGGTTGATTTTGTCTTTGTTGCTTGTTTGTCTTGTTTGGGTAGAGCCGGGAGACGAGTTTGCTACCGAGGAGCCCGTTGAGTTTGCTTGTGAGGATCCAGTCAACTCTGACAACTGTGCAGGCAAGATGATCATACCCTCGAAATCACTACTATCTTCGCTATGCTAGTTTGCTCGCTCTTGCAATGACAATGCTATGATGCCTACCTTTTGCTTGTCAGCCTCCCAATTGCCATGTTGAAACTCTAACCCACCATGTCCTAGCCGTTGATTGGCTATGTTACCGCTTTGCTCAACCCCTCTTATAGCGTTGCTAGTTGCAGGTGAAGATTGGAGGCCGATCCTTGTTGGAACACCTTTTATTTACTTGTTGGGATATCATTATATTTCTATGTTATCTTAATGCATCTATATACTTGGTAAAGGGTGGAAGGCTCGGCCTCTCGCCTAGTGTTTTGTTCCACTCTTGCCGCCCTAGTTTCCGTCATATCGGTGTTATGTTCCCGGATTTTGCGTTCCTTACGCGGTTGGGTTATAATGGGAACCCCTTGATAGTTCGCCTTGATTAAAGCTTTTCCAGCAATGCCCAACATTGGTTTTACCATTCGCCACCTAGCCTCTTTTCCCTTGGGTTACCGAAGCCCGAGGGTCATCTTATTTTAACCCCCCCGGGCCAGTGCTCCTCTGGGTGTTGGTCCGGCCGAGTAGACTGCGGGGCCACCTCGGGGCAACTTGAGGGTTGGTTTTACTCATAGGATGTCTCATCTGAGTGTGCCCTGAGAAAGAGATATGTGCTGCTCCTATCGGGATTTGTTGGCACATTCGGGCGGTGTTGCTGGTCTTGTTTTAACCTGTCGAAGTGTCTTGAGTTACCAAGATACCGAGTTTGATCGGAACATCTTGGGAGGAGGTCTATTCCTTCGTTGACCGTGAGAGCTTGTCATGGGCTAAGTTGGGACTCCCCTGCAGGGATTGAACTTTCGAAAGCCGTGCCCGCGGTTATGGGCAGATGGGAATTTGTTAATGTTCGGTTGTAGATAACTTGAACCTAAATTAATTAAAATGAATCAACTGAGTGTGTTACCGTGATGGCCTCTTCTCGGAGGAGTCCGGTAAGTGGACACGGTGTTGGAGTAATGTTTGCGCAGGTTGTTCTCTAGTTTCTCGCTCGTGCTTTGCCTCCTCTTCTCGCTCTCTTTTGCGAATAAGATAGCCACCATATATGCTAGTCGCTTGCTGCAGCTCCACATATATATTGCCTTACACTTCCTATAAGCTTAAATAGTCTTGATCGCGAGGGTGCGAGATTGCTGAGTCCCTGTGGCTCACAGATACTATAACTCCAGATGCAGGTCCAGGTGATTCCGCTCCAGGTGACGAGTACGAGCTCAAGTGGGAGTTCGACGAGGACTCTCAGCGATACTACGTTTCCTTTCCCGATGATCAGTAGTGGTGCCTAGTTGGGGTTTGTTTGGGACCGTTATCGCATGTTGGGTTTTCTTCTATTTTGGCGCCGTAGTCGGGCCATGAGTGTTTGGATGATGTATGTTATTTATGTACTCTGATGTGACGTGGCGAGTGTTAGCCAACTATGTTCTCCCCTTTATTATTCATATTACATGGGATGTTGTGAAGATTGCCTAACTTGCGACATATGCCTTCAATGCGATTATGTCTCTAAGTCGTGCCTCGACACGTGGGAGCTATAGTCGCATCGAGGGTGTTACAAGTTGGTAATCAGAGCCTTCCCCGACCTTAGGAGCCCCATTGCTTGATCGTTTTTAGCGGCTGAGTTGTGTCTAGAAAAATGTTTTGAGTCTTTAGGAATTATATATCGGAGAGATTAGGAATTCTTTTTACTTCCCAGTCTCCTCATCGCTCTGGTAAGGCTTCCTGACGTAGAGTTTTAACTCTTCTCTTCTCAAATTTCACTAAAATGTTTTTTAGGATCATGCGAGTATCTTGGAATCGTTCCGATGGCTTATGATGAGAACATTGTCTTGGTGCCTCCTGTCAGGGGTTTAGTGGAAGTGTCCCGGGGAGTTGAGCTCTGAGGTGTTGTCATCATAATTTTATCGTTGCAATTCTGGAATACTTGAGATATGTTTGCCGACATCGAAAATCTCTTTTATGCAGTTCGTTGGTGAGATAACCTCGACGCCACCCAGTACTGGGGCGGGAGTTCGGGAGTATCGCCATAACTTGTATAACGGATGCTTTTCGAAGGTTGAGGTAGATGGTTTCCGAAGGTTTCTTGGTTATGTGTTGAAGGATGGATACAGCTGGATGTAGGATTTGCTAGTTTGGGTGAGATATTATGCTTCCCCTGTATCCCCAACACCTGATTGCATAACCGGAAAGGTTCCGGAGTTTCATAGGTGGGAATTCTAGTAGCTCTAGTTCTTCTTCCACGGATATTGGTTTGAGATTGGGATTTCTTACCGATTATTCGTTCTTGATCCGTACCTTGTTGATTTATTTCTCTACCTTAATTCTACGTGGCTTCTCAATTTAGGGATATGTGACCACTTCAAGAGGAATGCATTCGTTCATTTTGTTCGGATGTGAAGACTATATGTTGCAATTTTTATTTTGTTGGATTCAGCTTCAATATTTGTCTGTCAATGTGCTAATGGTGGTCAACCTCTTCAGGATGGCTCCTCCAACGCGCACGACTCCGAATCCTGATATGCCACCGCCTCCACCTCCTCCAGAGGCATGGCAAGCTGTGATGGCCGCAACCAATGCAAACACACAGCTGATCATGCAAATTCTTCAAGAGCGCAATCAAGGCAGTCAAGGGAATCAAGGAAGCAATCAGAGTCACTTTGCTACACTCAACCAGTTCCTTGCTAACGGGCCAAAGACTTTCAGCAATTGTGTTGAGGCAACCGATGCTGACGATTGGCTTGTGGATCTATGTAAGCATTTCGAGTGCAGTAACGTCAGGCCTGAGGACTTTGTGAAGTTCGCTTCCTTCCAACTCAAAGATCAAGCTGCAGAATGGTTCCAGCAGTACAAGGATTCCAGAGGTGGACGTGTTATCACTTGGGATGATTTCCGTCGAGATTTCCGAGCTCATCATATTCCGCAGAGCGTGGTTGAAAGCAAGCGTGAGGAATTCCGCAATCTGAAGCAAGGCTCTTTGTCTGTCTATGACTACAACAAGTTGTTCCAGAAGCTTGCCCGCTTTGCCAAGCAGGACGTGCTTGATGAGAAGAGCATGATATACCAGTTCAGGGGTGGCCTCAAAGAAGAAATTCAGCTCGCTCTTGTTCTCTTTGAGCCCTTGAGGTACGATGAGTTCTACAACATGGCACTGAAGCAAGAGGCTGCTCAGTTGAGGTGTGATGCTTCCAGGAAGCGAGTCAGAGATGTTACTCCTTCTTCCTCTACTCAAGTGGCCAAGCAGCAGAAGTTTTGGCTTCCTCCTCCTCCATTCCGTCAGCCGTACCAGCAGAAGAGCAAAGGTGGCAGTGGTTCTTCCCACCCACCCAACCCTGGCTTTCAGAACAAGACTTCGTCTCAAGCTCCAAGATCGAGTGCTCCGTATCACCGTCTGCTTTCAGAGGTCACGTGAAACAAGTGCCAACAGAAGGGTCACTATGCCAACAAGTGTTTCAACCAGAGGCGTCTTCCTCCTCCTCCTGTCAGATCGGCAAGTACAGCTATGGTCAAGCATAACCCCAAGCATGCCAAGGTCAATTTGATGAATGCAGCTCAGGCACAGGACTCGTCAGATGTGATCATGGGTAACCTTCCTGTTAACGATGTTCCTGCAAAAGTTCTTTTTGACACTGGTGCATCGCATTCCTTTTTTTCATGCCCTTTTGCATCGAAGCACAATGTTGATACCGAGATTATGCCCAAAGTCATGCAAGTTGTTTCTCCCGGCAAGCTTTTGACTTCTAGTTTGGTAGCTCCCGATGTCTCTATCATGTTGGGCGATTACAAGTTTTTCTCTTCTCCGGTGGTTCTTGGTAACTCGGATATTGATCTTATTCTCGGAATGGATTGGCTTTCTAAGCACAAGGCTCAGCTTGATTGTGCAGCCAGGCAGATTCAATTGACTCATTCGTCTGAGGATGTAATTGTCTTTGCCGCTCGTGATGATACTATCCGTCTGTTTTCTCTCAATGAGAAGGGTGAATTGTACGCTATTTTGCAAATTCCAGTCGTTTGCGAATATCAAGACGTCTTTCCAGAAGAGCTCCCAGGAATGCCTCCGCACCGGCCAGTTGAATTCGTTATTGAACTTGAGCTTGGCACGGAACCTGTGTGCAAACGTCCTTACAAGCTCGGACCTGAAGAGTTGAAGGAGCTGAAGAAGCAACTCGATGAGCAAGAAAGAATGGGTCTTATCTGGCCTAGTTCTTCTCCGTGGGGTTGTGGTGTTCTTTTTGTGAAGAAGAAGGATGGAACGGACCGACTTTGTGTTGATTACCGTCCAGTGAACAAGAAGACCATCAAGAACAAATACCCACTTCCCAACATCAATGAGCTGTTCGAACAACTCAAAGGTGCTCAAGTATTCTCCAAGCTTGATCTCCGTATGGGTTATCACCAGATTCACATTCGTGAAGAAGATATTCCCAAGACAGCATTCAGAACAAGCTTTTGTTCATATGAATACACTGTCATGTCTTTTGGCCTCGCCAACACTCCTCCGACGTTCTCTCGCATGATGAACTTCATCTTCAACGCCTACACCAATGCCTTCGTTTTGGTCTATCTCGACGACATTCTGGTTTTCTCGAAGAACAAGGAAGATCATGCCAAGCACTTGCGTTTGGTTCTCAATAAGCTCAGAGAACATCAGTTCTATGCCAAGTTCTCCAAGTGTGAATTTTGGCTCGATGAGGTTCTTTATCTTGGCCATATCATCTCTGCCAAGGGCATTGCCGTGAATCCTGAGAAGGTGTCTGCAATTGTGAATTGGGAACCTCCTCAGAACGTGAAGCAACTCCGCAGTTTTCCTCGGTCTCGCAAGCTATTGCAGGAGATTCGTTGAAAACTTTTCTAAGATCGCGAAGCCTCTCTCAAATCTTCTTTAGAAGCACGTCAAGTACGTTTGGTCTCTGGAGTGTGATATTGCTTTCAACACTTTGAAAGAGAAATTGATCACTGCTCCAGTTCTGACTCCGCCTGATGAATCCAAGCCGTACGAGGTCTTTTGTGATGCCTCTCTCCAAGGTCTCGGTGCAGTTTTGATGCAAGAGAAGAAAGTTGTTGCTTATACGTCTCGCCAGTTGAAGCCTAATGAGAAGAACTACCCCACTCATGATCTCGAGTTGGCGGTAGTTGTGCATGCTCTTTTGACTTGGAGACATCTTCTATTGGGAAGAAAAGTGGACATTTTCACTGATCACAAGAGTCTCAAGTACATCTTCACTCAGCCTAATCTCAGGCAAACTCGATGGGTCGAAATGATTCAAGAGTATAATCCGAGTATCGAGTATACTCCAGGCAAGGCCAATGTGATCGCTGACGCTTTGAGCAGGAAGGCCTACTGCAACATTCTGATTCTTAAGCCTTATCAACCCGAGCTTTGTGAAGCTTTCCGCAAACTTAATCTTCAAGTTGTTCCTCAAGGTTTCCTCGCCAACCTTCAAGTCTCTCCTACCTTAGAATACCAGATTCGCCAAGCCCAGCTTCTTGATGCTATGGTGAAAAAGGTGAAGATTGGGATTGCCAAGAGTCAGTCCAAGTACAAGTGCTACCGCCTTGATGACAAGGACACTCTCTTCTTCGAGGATCGAATTGTTGTACCCAAAGGTGACCTCCGTAAAGTGATCATGAACGAGGCTCACAATTCTCTCCTCTCCATCCACCCTGGGAGTACGAAGATGTATCAGGACCTTAAGCAAGCTTATTGGTGGACTCGAATGAAGCGCGAGATCGCTCAATTCGTGAATGAATGTGATGTCTGCAGAAGAGTGAAGGCAGAACACCAAAGGCTAGCAGGTCTCCTCCAACCTCTTGCCATTCCAGAATGGAAGTTTGACCACATTGAAATGGGCTTCGTGACTGGGTTTCCAAAGTCCAAGCGTGGCAATGATGCTATATTCGTTGTCATCGACAAGCTCACCAAAGTGGCTCATTTTCTGCCTATCAAAGAGTCGATCACTGTAGCTCAATTGGCGGAACTCTATACCTCTCGCATTGTCTCTCTGCACGGTATTCCTCAAGTGATATCTTTAGACCGTGGCAGCATCTTTACCTCCAAGTTTTGGGATTCTTTTCAGAAGGCCATGGGTACTAACATCCGCTTCAGCACAGCTTTCCATCCTCAAACAAGCGGTCAAGTCGAGCGTGTCAACCAGATTCTTGAAGATATGCTCAGGGCTTGTGTGATCTCCTTCGGCATGAAGTGGGAGGATTGTCTTCCTTATGCTGAATTTTCCTACAACAACAGTTTTCAAGCAAGTTCGGGCAAGGCCCCTTTTGAAATTCTGTATGGCAGGAAGTGCCGTACCCCTCTCAACTGGTCTGAAACCGGTGAACGTCGGCTTTTGGGTAATGACTTAATCACAGAAGCAGAAGAAATGTGCAAAGTCATTCGTGATAACCTCAAAGCAGCCCAATCCCGCCAGAAGAGTTACTATGATAGTAAGCACCGTGATTTGGCTTTCGAGATCGGAGATCATGTTTACCTCCGTGTCTCTCCTATGAAAGGTACTCGTCGCTTCGGTATCAAAGGGAAGCTTGCCCCTAGATACGTGGGACCTTTCAAGATTGTCACCAAGAGAGGTGACCTCGCCTATAAACTCAAGCTTCCTTCAAACTTTGCAAATGTTCAGGACGTGTTCCATGCCTCTCAGCTTTGAAAGTGCTTCAAGACTTCTGACCGCACCGTCAACTTCGAGGACATTGAGCTCCAAGAAGATCTCTCTTATCGTGAGCACCCAGTTGCTATTCTTGAAGAGACTGAACGCAAGACTCGCAACAAGTCAATCAAATTTCTCAAAGTCAAGTGGTCACACCATTCCGACCGTGAAGCTACCTGGGAACGCGAGCATCACCTCCGTTCTGAGTACCCAGAGTTCTTTCAGTCCTAGATCTCGGGACGAGATCTTTTCGTAGTGGTGGAGCGTTGTAACACCCCGGATGTAACTTTCCCTATTTGTACTCCAACTCTTGCCATTTCCGGCGTTAAGTTATATTTATTTCCTCGGGTTCGGGTTTTGCCTCCGTGTGTTTTTGTCTTTGTCTTACATCTCATATCATGTCATCATGTGCATTGCATTTGCATACGTGTTCATCTCATGCATTCGAGCATTTTCCCCGCTGTCCGTTTTGCATTCCGGCGCTTCGTTCTCCTCCGGTGGCCTTTTCTAGCTTTCTTTCGTGTGTGGGGTTTAAACATTTCCGGATTGGACCGAGACTTTCCAAGCGGCCTTGGTTTACTACCGGTAGACCGCCTGTCAAGTTTCGTACCATTTGGACTTCGTTTGATACTCCAACGGTTAACCGAGGGACCGAAAAGGCCTCGTGTGTGTTGCAGCCCAAAACCCCTCCAATTTGTCCCAAAACCCACCAAACTCTGCTCCATGTCTTAGAGCGTTTGATCATGATCGCGTGGCCGAAAACCGCACCTCATTTGGACTCTCCTAGCTCCACTTATGCCTATAAATAGCCCCCCCATTTTCGGATCTCGGATCTCCCCCCGTCCAACCCTAGCAAAAAAAAAAACAGATCCCGCCGCCGCCGGACATGTCCGCGCCAGGCCGGACAACGTCCG
>NC_041390.1:462754441-462818961 GCF_002162155.2 Triticum dicoccoides
GCCACCCCGCCGCCTCGGTCGCCGCGCCCGTGCCTCCTCGCCGCCGGCGCCCCACTCCGGCGAGCTCTCCGCACCGGCCGGCCCCTCCACTCCTCACTCCGGCGACCGCGGCAGCTCCGGCGAGCTCGGATCCCGCCGTGCCTCGGTTTCCGTACAGATGTGAGATATTTTGAATCGGGGTTGACTTTTTCCCCTGCGAACCCTAATTTTTGTGTATACTTTGACCGGTCGTATCTTTGCATCCGTAGCTCCGATTTGGGCATATAGCATATCAAAATGTTCGCCTCGACGAGTACATCATTTCATTCCATTGCATCATTTTCATTTGAGTTCATCTTGACACCCAAAATGCTGTTAGAAGGAGGCTTCGTGAGATATTTGTCAGATCTACTAGTTCATCTTAGACTTTTGTCATTTTTGCCATGATTATTGTGTGCATGCTATGCCTGTGAGTCCTTCATGTGTTTTGTTAAGCATTTTGTCTTCTTTCCAGAGATGCAACCCATGCATTTTTAGGATGTGTGTGGTGACTTGTGCAAGCTTGCAAAGTGAGGCACCCGGTAAATCTGTTTTCAGGGACTTAGTAGTTTTAACTAAGTCTGGGATTATTTAGTTCATGATGCCATATGTTCAGCTTGTTTCCTAGTGATCCGTGCCTCTTTTGAGGATGATTAGTAAAGGAGTTTTGTTAATCATGTTATGCTCTATCCATCCGTGTCTTTGTTTGCAATTATGGAGCAACCTAGCTTGAGTCAATCAAGCTCTACTTTTGCTTCGTTGTGAATCTGGGCAGATCGTCAACTCGTTTGCGATTTTGCCAATGCTATTGTAGTTGATCCGTGCATGCTATGCCATTGTTCTTGCCATGTATAGCTTGTATTTTGTGCCTTCTTAAAGGATGTATGCTTGCCTTGCCATGACTTGCACCGTAGTGAGTGCATCGAGCTCGTTTACGTGCCTTCGTGAGTTATATTTCAGCATGTCTCAGTTTTCATCAAGTCTGAAAACTGATTGTGTTTTAGCTATGTTTGTGTGCCGTTAGTATATTTTGTGAACCCTTTTGGCCCAGGTCACTTTGGGTCTTTTGTTAAGCTTGTTGAGTAGCTCCATGCCATGTTCTTACTTGTCTCAATCAGGTCATGTATCATGTTGTTTTGCTGCTCTGAAGAGGGCTTCGTGATATGAAATTCCAGACAAGTGTTAATTTCACTAAGTCTGGAATCTGTTTTGCATTTGCGTTTTTGCCATGCTTGTTTGAACCTCCTAATGGATGAATTGGCCGTGGCTCAGTGCTAGTCTTTTGTTAAGCATCTTGTGTGCATCCCTGCCATGTATTTTGTTGTCATGTTTGGCGGCTGTAGCATGTTCATCTCATTGCATTTAGGTGCCTACTTGCTGTACATCGCAGGCCGGTGTCAATTTTGAATCGCTTGCCATTTCCAAACCGTAACTCCGATTCCGGCGTTCTTTATATCGTTTTCAAGCGATTTCATCTCATCTTTCCAGTGGAACCATTGGAATTCCAAGTTGAGGCCAGGTTCATGCATTCCCTGTAATATCTTGCATTTTGCATCCCGCATCGCATCCCGCATAGCATATCATCATTGCATCATTTTGCTTGGTCTTGCACGTGGTTGATTTTGTCTTTGTTGCTTGTTTGTCTTGTTTGGGTAGATCCGGGAGATGAGTTCGCTACCGAGGAGCCCATTGAGTTTGCTTGTGAGGATCCAGTCAACTCTGACAACTGTGCAGGCAAGATGATCATACCCTCGAAATCACTACTATCTTTGCTATGCTAGTTTGCTCGCTCTTGCAATGCCAATGGTACGATGCCTACGTTTTGCTTGTTAGCCTCCCAATTGCCATGTTGAAGCTCTAACCCACCATGTCCTAGCAAACCGTTGATTGGCTATGTTACCGCTTTGCTCAGCCCCTCTTATGGCGTTGCTAGTTGCAGGTGAAGATTGGAGGCCGATCCTTGTTGGAACACCTTTTATTTACTTGTTGGGATATCATTATATTGCTATGTTATCTTAATGCATCTATGTATTTGGTAAAGGGTGGAAGGCTTGGCCTCTCGCCTAGTGTTTTGTTCCACTCTTGCCGCCCTAGTTTCCGTCATATCGGTGTTATGTTCCCGGATTTTGCGTTCCTTACGCGGTTGGGTTATAATGGGAACCCCTTGATAGTTCGCCTTGATTAAAGCTTTTCTAGAAATGCCCAACATTGGTTTTACCATTCGCCACCTAGCCTCTTTTCCCTTGGGTTACCGGAGCCCGAGGGTCATCTTATTTTAACCCCCCCGGGCTAGTGCTCCTCTGAGTGTTGGTCCGACAGAGTAGACTGCGGGGCCACCTCGGGGCAACTTGAGGGTTGGTTTTACTCATAGGATGTCTCATCTGAGTGTGCCCTGAGAAAGAGATATGTGTAGCTCCTATCGGGATTTGTCGGCACAGGGCAGTGTTGCTGGTCTTGTTTTAACCTGTCGAAGTGTCTTGAGTTACCGAGATACCGAGTCTGATCAGAATGTCTTGGGAGGAGGTCTATTCCTTCGTTGACCGTGAGAGCTTGTCATGGGCTAAGTTGGGACTCCCCTGCAGGGATTGAACTTTCGAAAGCCGTGCCCGCGGTTATGGGCAGATGGGAATTTGTTAATGTCCGGTTGTAGATAACTTGAACCTAAATTAATTAAAATGAATCAACCGAGTGTGTTACCGTGATGGCCTCTTCTCGACGGAGTCCGGGAAGTGGACACGATGTTGGAGTAATGTTTGCGCAGGTTGTTCTCTAGTTTCTCGCTCGTGCTTTGCCTCCTCTTCTCTCTCTCTTTTGCGAATAAGATAGCCACCATATATGCTAGTCGCTTGCTGCAGCTCCACATATATATTGCCTTACCCTTCCTATAAGCTTAAATAGTCTTGATCGCGAGGGTGCGAGATTGCTGAGTCCCTATGGCTCATAGATACTATAACTCCAGATGCAGGTCCAGGTGATTCCGCTCTAGGTGACGAGTACGAGCTCAAGTGGGAGTTCGACGAGGACTCTCAGCGATACTACGTTTCCTTTCCCGATGATCAGTAGTGGTGCCTAGTTGGGGTTTGTTTGGGACCGTTGTCGCATGTTGGGTTTTCTTCTATTTTGGCGCCGTAGTCGGGCCATGAGTGTTTGGATGATGTATGTTATTTATGTACTCTGATGTGACATGGCGAGTGTAAGCCAACTATGTTCTCCCCTTTATTATTCATATTACATTGGATGTTGTGAAGATTGCCTAACTTGAGACATATGCCTTCAATGCGATTATGTCTCTAAGTCGTGCCTCGACACGTGGGAGCCATAGTCGCATCGAGGGTGTTACACTTTTGCAGTTTCACAGCAATCTTAGCAAGTTTAGAATAGCTAGGTTTGAGGTTTTCATCATATTCATCCTTACTAGATTCGGAGGAGGGATATTTAAGTACCTTTGAGCCTTTTGCTATGAAGCAATAGGTGGGAGCGTAGTCCTCATCGCCGTCATAAGTAGTGTTGGGGAGGTCCTTTTCTTCAGAGTTGAAGATGGACTTGCTAATGAACACAGTAGCGAGGGCTAGGCTCGCCACACCAGAGTCTGACTCCTCAGATTCCTCCTCTTCCTCATTTTCCTCAGATTCAGCCTCAGAGTCCATTTCCTTGCCAATGAATTTCCGAGCCTTCTTGGAGCTGCTCTTCTTGTGAGATGAGGACCTTGAAGATTTCTTCTTCTTCTTTGAACCATCAGAACTGTAATCCTTGTACTTCTTCTTCTTTGATTCCTTTTTCCGATGAGGAAAATCTTGAATGTAGTGTCTGGGTTTCTTGCATTTGTGACAGAGTCTCTTCTTGTAATCATAGGATGAGGAATCTGATCTCAAGTCACCACTTCTTGAGGATTTACCAAAGTGACCACATCCTAAGAACTTCTGGAACTTCCTCAGCATTGCTAGCTCCTGGCTCAGTTCTTCAGGGTCTCCAAGGTTGCTGCCAGAATCTTCACCTTCAGATTCAGACACTGCCTTGGCCTTAAGAGCCCGTGATCTACCATAACTTGGTCCATAGAGATCTCTCTTCTCAGCAAGCTGGAACCCATGAGTATTTAGTCTCTCGAGGATATCAGCGGGATCAAGTGACTTATAGTCTCCACGTTCTTGTATCATCAATGCCAAGGTATCAAATGAGGATTCAAGTGATCTCAGCAATTTCTTCACCACCTCATGGTCAGTGATATCAGTGGCACCAAGTGCTTGAAGCTCATTTGAGATGTCAGTAGGGCGATCGAAGGTTTGCTGAACATTTTCATTGTCGAGTCTTTTGACGCAGTCGAAGAGATTGTGAAGAACGTCAACTCGAGAGTCACGCTATGTTGAGACTCCCTCATTGACCTTGGACAACCTGTCCCAGATAAGCTTTGCTGTCTCCAAAGCACTCACTCTGCCATACTGCCCTTTTCTTAGATGGCCACATATGATGTTCTTCGCTTGAGAGTCGAGTTGATTGAATCTCTTCACATCAGCAGCGTTGATGGTAGGAGTGACAGAGGGAACGCCATTTTCCACAACGTACCAGAGATCATTGTCAATTGCCTCAAGATGCATGCGCATCTTATTCTTCCAGTAGGGGTAGTCTGTCCCATCGAAGGTAGGACACCCAGCAGAAACCTTGATCATACCTGCGGTCGACATAACTAAAACTCCAGGCGGTTAAACCAAAATCACACAGAACAAGGGAGTACCTTGCTCTGATACCAATTGAAAGTGCGTTATATCGACTAGAAGGGGGGTGAATAGGCGATTTTTATGAATTCCTGACTAAGGAATTTGCGGGTGAGGAAATTCCTGAGTGAAGAACTACTTGCAGCGGAATAAGTACTCAGAAGTAAACATAACAGAGCATGAGCATGGTCTTCATGATGAAATCAAAACAAGAATAGAGTACATAAAGCGTAATCATAGGATAAACAGAATGAAGACAAACAGACTGAAGAAATTTGAGCTGAGGAAATAGAGAAAGTCTTCAGTCAAAGTCTCCAAACAGATATGAACAAGCACACAACACAGAAACGAGGAAATGGAAGGGTTGAGGAAATGGAACCAGTTAGCTCGGTGAAGACAATGATTTGGTAGACCAGTTCCAACTGTTGCGACAGTTGTACGTTTGGTTAGGGCGGCTAGGTATTTAAACCTGAGGACACATAGTCCCGGACACCCAGTCCTGAACATGCAGCCCAGGACACTTAGTCCTCACCGTATTTCCCTTGATCTAAGGTCACACAGACCTCACCCAATCACTCGTGGTAAGTCTTCAGGTGACTTCCAAACCTTCACAAACTCGGTCACTCGGCAATCCACAATTTCCTCTTGGATGCTCTAGACCATGATGCCGTCTGGAGGATGCATAGTCTTCAAAGGGAACAAACGTCGGATCCACGTAGGATCAATCTTTTCAGTGATGCTCAATCACTTTGGATTTGTAGGTGTTTGGGTTTGCGTTTTCCTCACTGGATGATTTTCGCTCAAAGTCCTCGGAGGATGGGATGCTCTCAAATGACAAGTGTCAGTTTCTCTCGGAGCAGCCAACCAGCTAGCGGTTGTAGAGGGCGGCTATTTATAGCCTAGGGAGCAGCACGACATGATAAGATATAAATGTCATTCAATGATATGACCATTAGGTGGGTAGTTATTTTGGGACAGCTGGCGCAGAGCACAGCAACAGTTGGAATTTTGAGTATCAAATTCCTCAGGGCTATCTTGTTGCTCACTGTGTAGGAAATCCGCACTGGCGAATTCCTAACTCCTCAGTCAGAACAAATTCCTCAGAGACCAGAAGAACTTCGTCTCTGTCACTGAAGAAACTGACTGAACTGTATGAGATTTCCAATGGCTTCACTCGAAGGGATTGGTAGGTGTAGGATTTGAGTTCAGCATCACTTGGAAATTTTTCCTTAGTATTTCCTCGACCCCCTTTAACAGTAAAGTGTTTCCTACGACTCAAGAAAGAGAAAATGAAACTAAGAAAACAAAAATCTTCATGCTTCATGTTCCTCGAATGAATACCAAGTCTTCAGGATTACACCAATTTCTTCACTTTCAAAGTCTTCAGAAAGTCTTTAGAAATCCAAAGTCTTTAGTCGAAGAACCTCATTTTTAGGGGTCGACTTTCTGTGTAAATATCAAACTCCTCATAGACTTATAGACCCGTGTACACTCACAAATGCATCAGTCCCTTAACCTATAAGTCTTCAATACACCAAAAACACTAAGGGGCACTAGATGCACTTACAAATATACCTTTCACTTTGCCGTCCTTCTTATTCGCCAAATACTTGGGGCAGTTCCGCTTCCAGTTACCAGGTCCTTTGCAGTAGAAGCACTCAGTCTCAGGCTTAGGTCCAGACTTGGGCTTCTTCACTTGAGCAGCAACTTGCTTGCTGTTCTTCTTGAAGTTCCCCTTCTTCCCTTTGCCCTTCTTCTTGAAACTGGTGGTCTTGTTGACCATCAACACTTGATTCTCCTTCTTGATTTCTACCTCCGCAGCCTTTAGCATTGCGAAGAGCTCGGGAATTGTCTTATCTATCCCTTGCATATTATAGTTAATCACGAAGCTCTTGTAGCTTGGTGGCAGTGATTGAAGAACTCTATCAATGACACTATCATCAGGAAGATTAACTACCAACTGAGTCAAGTGGTTGTGGTACCTAGATATTCTGAGTATGTGTTCACTGATAGAACTATTTTCCTCAGCTGTAGAACTTATTAGAGACTTCATATCTCTCAATCCGGGCATTTGCTTGAAATATTAACTTCAACTCCTAGAAAATCTCATATGCTCCACGACGTTCAAAACATCGTTGAAGTCCCGGTTCTAAGACATAAAGCATGGCCCACTGAACTATTGAGTAGTCATCAGCTTTGCTCTACCAAACGTTCTTAACGTTGTCAGCAGCATCTGCAGCAGGCTTGTCACCCAGCGATGCTTCCAGGATGTAATTCTTCTGTGCAACAATGAGGATAATCCTCAAGTTATGGACCCAGTCCGTGTAATTGCTACCATCATCTTTCAACTTAGCTTTCTCTATGAACGCATTAAAATTCAATGGAACAATAGCACATGCCATTTATCTACAACAACATAGACATGAAAAATACTATCAGGTACTAAGTTCATGATAAATTAAAGTTCAATTAATCATATTACTTAAGAACTCCCACTTAGATAGACATCCCTATAACCATCTAAGTGATCACGTGATCCATATCAACTAAAACATGTCCGATCATCACGTGAGATGGAGTAGTTTTCAATGGTGAATATCACTATGTTGATCATATCTATTATATGATTCATGCTCGACCTTTCGGTGTCAGTGTTTTGAGGCCATATCTGCTTATGCTAGGCTTGTCAAGTTTAACCTGAGAATTCTGCTTGTGCAAAACTGGCTTGCACCGGTTGTATGTGAACGTAGAGCTTATCACATCCGATCATCACCTGGTGTCTCGGCACGACGAACTGTAGCAACGGTGCATACTTAGGGAGAACACTTATACTTTGAATTTAGTGAGAGATCATATTATACTCCTACCACCGTACTAAGCAAAATAAGATGCATAAAGGATAAACATCGCATGCAATCAATATAAGTGATATGATATGGCCATCATCATCTTGTGCCTTTGATCTCCATCTCCAAAGCACCGTCATGATCACCGTCGTCACCGGCTTGACACCTTGATCTCCATCATAGCATCGTTGTCGTCTCGCCAACTATTGATTCTACGACTATCGCTACCACTTAGTGATAAAGTAAAGCAATTACATGGCGATTGCATTTCATAGAATAAAGCGACAACCATATGGGTCCTGTCAGTTGCCGATAATTGTGTTACAAAACATGATCATCTCATACAACAATATATGTAATCACGTCTTGACCATATCACATCACAACATGCCTTGCAAAAACAAGTTAGACGTCCTCTACTTTGTTGTTGCAAGTTTTATGTGGCTGCTACGGGCTTCTAGCAAGAACCGTTCTTACCTACGCATCAAAACCACAACGCGGTATAGTGATTGCTTTTTGATCTTCAGAAAGAACCTTGTTCATTGAATCCGATTCAACTAAAGTTGGAGAAATAGACACCCACTAGCCACCTGTGTGCGAAGCACGTCGGTAGAACCAGTCTCGCGTAAGCGTACGTGTAATGTCGGTCTGAGCCGCTTCATCCAATAATACCACTGAATCAAGAATCAACTAGTGATAGCAAGCAATATGTATATACCCACGCCCACAACTCCTTTGTGTTCTACTCGTGCATATAACATCTACGCATAGACCTGGCCCGGATGCCACTATTGGGGAACACAATATTTCAAAAAAATTCCTACGATCACGCAAGATCTATCTAGGAGATGGATAGAAACAAGAGGGAGAGAGTATGTCTATGTACCCTCGTAGACCAAAAGCGGAAGCATTATGAAACGCGGTTGATGTAGTCAAACATCTTCGCGATCCAACCGATCAAGTACCTAATGCACGGTACCTCCGCGATCTGCACACGTTCAGCTCGGTGACGTCCCTCGTACTCTTGATCCAGCTAAGGCCGAGGGAGAGTTTCGTCAGCATGATGGCGTGATGATGGTGATGATGAAGTTACCAACGTAGGGCTTTGCCTAAGAACTACAACGATATGACTGAGGTGGAATTCTGTGGAGGGGAGCACCGCACACGGCTAAACAGTCAACTTGTGTGTCTATGGGGTGCCCCCCCGTATATAAAGGAGTGGAGGAGGGGAGGGCCAGCCCTCATAGGGATGAAAATGGCGCGGAACTGGACGGAACTGGGTGCTACCATATTTGTTTCTGTATTTTTATTGCAAAAATAGAATGAATACAGAAACCCCAGAAACGAATATGGAAATAGATAGTACCGAAAACAGACACGGAGCGAATACAGAGCGGACACGGAAACAAAATTGCGTGTTGACAGGAACTTAAAACCCTCCTCGAATCATAGAGAAATACAAACAAAGAGCAAAAAAATTTATGGAATTGTTAACATGGCTAGAAAGTAATATGGTTGTGTTTGCAACATAGGTTAGAATTGTAGTAATACATGAAAATTCCGTATAGGGTCTAGTTGAGTATATGTGCGGTAGTAAAAGTTGGTCCTCAAATGATCCATTCTGCTCATTACACTCATTGTGTCATTTTGTGTTGTTTTGTAGTTGGGCTACAAAGAAGCCATGGGCCTATAGTAGAAATGGAAATTCCATATTCACTTTCCCTTTCCATGTTTGTTCCACCGAAAAACACCATTCCGTTTTTGTTTCCGTTTCCACATAAGAAATTCCATTTCCATTTTCATATCTCCTCTCCGTTTCCATTTTGCCTCCGGAAAAGCGGAAACTTTCCACTCCATTTTCATCCCTAGGCCGGCTCCCACCCAATTTGGACTGGGCTGGGGGGGGGGGCGCCCTCCACCTTGTCTGCCTCCTCCTCTCTCCCACTAAGGCCCATTGACTCCCCGGGGGTTCCAGTAACCCCCCGGTACTCCGGTAAATGCTCGAACTCATCCGAAACCATCCCGGTGTCAAACATAGCCTTCCAATATATCGATCTTTACATCTCAACCATTTCTAGACACCTTGTCATGTCTGTGATCACATCCAGGACTCCGAACTACCTTCGGTACATCAAAACACATAAACTCATAATACCGATTGTCATCGAACGTTAAGCGTGCGAACCCTACGGGTTCGAGAACTATGTAGACATGACCGAGACTCATCTATGGTCAATAACTAATAGCGGAACCTGGATGCTCATGTTGGTTACTACATATTCTACAAAGATCTTTATCGGTCAAACCGCATAACAACATACTTTGTTCCCTTTGTCATCGGTATGTTACTTGGCCGAGATTCGATCGTCGATATCTCAATACCTAGTTCAACCTCATTACTGGCAAGTCTCTTTACTCGTTCCATAATGCATCATCACGCAACTAAATCTTTAGTTACATTGCTTGCAAGGCTTATAGTGATGTGCATTACCAAGAGGGCCCAGAGATACCTCTCTGATACAGGGAGTAACAAATCCTAATCTTGATCTATTGCAACTCAACAAACACCATCGGAGACACCTGTAGAGCATCTTTATAGTCACCCAGTTATGTTGTGACGTTTGATAGCACACTAAGTGTTCCTCCGGTATTCGGGAGTTGCATAATCTCATAGTCATAGGAACATGTATAAGTTATGGAGAAAGTAATAGCAATAAACTAAACGATCATAGTGCTAAGCTAACGAATGGGTCAAGTCAATCACATCATTCTCTAATGATGTGATCCCGTTCATCAAATGAAAACTCATGTCTATGGTTAGGAAACTTAACCATCTTTGATTAACGAGCTAGTCAAGTAGAGCCATACTAGTGACACTCTGTTTCTATATGTATTCACACATGTACTAAGTTTCCAGTTAATAAAATTCTAGCATGAATAATAAACATTTATCATGATATAAGGAAATATAAATAACAACTTTATTATTGCCTCTAGGGCATATTTCCTTCATACACACTTCAATTTCACACAATTTGGCCTCTTTCTGTGTAGAATGTTGTCAACAAACTAATACATACTCGACTGTCGTGCTACTCTTTCAGCTTCTTCTTGCTCTTTGGGGAGTTCCCCTGTCTATAGGTAATGGACAATCAGCTGTGCCCATGACGGAGCTTGTGGCTCGATGACAAGGAGCAATGGCTGTTCTTCCTCTGCGAGAGCACATGTCTTAACGGCAAGATCTTGGCTTGATGGAGACTGCTGCTCATCGACAAGATGTGTCTTGTTGGCGGTGTCAACCTTGTTGGCATCTACTGGTAACTCTGCTAGAAAGTAACCAGCGGTGTTCGATTTTCTTGTCTTTGATTGCCTTGTTGATGGTGTAACTGATGGCTGAGTCAGATGGAGTACAAAAGTTCATGGTTCCACAGGTAATCTTTTGGCAGCATGCTTCGACAAGTCACCAGCAATGTTGTTTTTCGCACGAGGAACGTGCTCTGTTTGCAGACCGTTAAAGTGCTCTTCCAACTTCCTGACTTCATCTACATATGCTTCCATCAATGGGCTCTAATAATTTTTGTTGACCTTCTTCACAACAAGCTACGAGCCACCTCTGGCGATCAACTTTCAGATACCAAGATCAACTGTGATCCGTAGTCCGGCAAGTAATCCTTCATACTCAGCGATGTTATTGGTATATTTCTCCCTGGGAAAGTGCATCTGAATCACATACTTGAGGTGATATCTAGTGGGTACTACAAGTATCATGCCAGCACCGGCCTACGTGAAAATATATGACCCAATCTTCTGTTGTTTCTTTGTCGGGGAGAGAGGTCTCTAGAATTTCTTTGTCTTGTGTTGGCGTCCATTCTGCAATGAACTCCGCGAAGGCTTTGATCTAAATTGTTGAAGTGCTCTGAAACTTCATGTCAACGCTTGATAGTTCCAACACCCACTTCACTATCCTGCCGGTGGCATCTGGATATCTCAAGATGCGTTGTAAAGGAAAGCGAGTGACGACAGTAATCTGATATGCTTGAAAGTAGTTGCACAGCTTCCTTGAGGCTGTGAGAAGGACAAAGAGCAACTTTTGCGCACCAGAGTACCTTGGCCTAGCCCCCTGTAGAAGGCAGCTGACAAAGCAAACTGGGCACCGCACCATCTTCTTCTTTGGCACAACTTGCTGTTCTAATTCATTTGTTTGGGCTGAACTTGACTTGTTGGAACCAGACCTTGCTCGACAAGATTCCAGCTTGTCGGCTTGTGGCTCTATGGATGCTACCTCTTCGTCGTTTGCTTCCCTCTTGGCCACTAATGTAGCACAGACCACTTGATTGGTTGTCTCCAAGTATAGCAGTAACGTTTCTTGTGGCTTAGGCACAACTAGTATTGGTGGAGAGGAAAGGTACTTCTTCAAATCTTCAAGCGTAGCCTCCGCTTCCGGAGTCCATTTCATTGGCAATGCCTTTTTCAAGATTTTGGAAAACGGCAGGGCATGCTCAGCTGACTTGGAGATGAACCTACTCAGTGAAGCAACACAACCAGCAAGGCATCTGACATCTACTACACAACTTTATTCTTGTAGACTCGTGTTGGGCCTCAAAGCGCAGAGTTTTGTAGGACAGTAGCAATTTTCCCTCAAGTGGATGACCTAAGGTTTATCAATCCGTGGGAGGCATAGGATGAAGATGGTCTCTCTCAAACGACCCTACAACGAAATAACAAAAAGTCTCTTGATTACATGATTGATTTAACCTGCTAATGCCATGCTATTCTTTGTCTTGACTGCTTTTGGTTATTGTGAGCTTGCAAGTACATTCAATGTACTAACCTGGCGTGTCATGCCAGTTTGCAGGTCGTGCATGGTTTGCTTGCTTGTTTGGTGTGGTTCTGTAACGCCACGGACACACCCGCCGGTGGTCGTTACTCCTGGCGGGATCTAGACTGGCCACACAAATCAATACTAGTCTTTTCTGCACACTTTGTCCTCACTCGTGCGCACCCGGAACAACTTCCCGGTCGGTCACCCATCCTGAAATTACTCCAAGCTGAGAACGCTTAACTTTGTAGTTCTGTCCGAATGGGCTTCCGGAAAAGAAGGAATTCCTTATTGATATGAGTAGTCTATCATCCCTATTAAGCCAAGCTATCACATACGCCCCCACTCAAAGGAACCGACGTCCTCGTCGGGCCACAGGAACGTTCCCTCTTGGCACATACGTCTGTGCTTCCAGTCCGGCACATGTGCGATGTCGTGTGCCACGATGGGTCACAAACGTCATGCACAACATGTCCACGCACCTATCCGCAAACATCCGGGTAACCGTGAGGGTCAGCTCTGATACCAACTTGTAACGACCCTGACACACCAGCCGGTGGTCGTTACTCCTTGCGGAATCTAGACTGGCCCCATAGATCAATACTAGTCTTTTCTTCACACTTTGTCCTCACTCGTGCGCACCCGGAGCAACTTCCCGGTCAGTCACCCATCCTGAAATTACTGCAAGCTGAGCACGCTTAACTTTGTAGTTCTGTCCGAATGGGCTTCCAGAAAAGAAGGAATTCCTTATTGATATGAGTAGTCTATCATCCCTATTAAGCGAAGCTATCACATACACCCCCACTCAGAGGAACCGACGTCCTCGTCGGGCGACAAGAACGTTCCCTCTTGGCACATACGTCTGTGCTTCCAGTCCGGCACATGTGCCATGTCGTGTGCCACGACGGGTCACAAACATCATGCACAACATGTCCACGCACCTATCCGCAAACATCCGTGTAACCGTGAGGGTCAGCTCTGATACCAACTTGTAACGCGCCGGACACACCCGCCGGTGGTCGTTACTCCTGGCGGGATCTAGACTGGCCCCACAGATCAATACTAGTCTTTTCTGCGCACTTTCTCCTCACTCGTGCGCACCTGGAGCAACTTCCTGGTCGGGCACCCATCCTAAAATTACTCCAAGCTGAGCACGCTTAACTTTGGAGTTCTGTCCGAATGGGCTTTCGGAAAAGAAGGAATTCCTTATTGATATGAGTAGTCTATCATCCCTATTAAGCCAGGCTATCACAGATTCCTGTGTTCACGAGCTAGGATAGATGTTCCAGCCAGAGTCCCTGCGGATTGGAGTCCATCATCGTTGTTCGTTGTTCCGCTGCTAGTAGAGGTTCCGCTGCCTCAAGTTCTTATGCTGCTTGCATAGAGCAACTGTGGTTGGCGTAGTGTTGCCGTGCCGGTATTATTCATTGTAATATTGGAGACCTTGTATTCATATTCGTGATGTAATAGAGAGCTGGTTTGTTCTATGCTAAGCAGTGCTCTATTCTAAAAAACTTCACCTCGATCTCTGGGCTAGAATACGGGGCATTCCGGTTTCTCTGAGCCAGGGTGCCACAACGATTGGTATCATAGTAGGTCTGGCGGTAGAGTGTCCTAGTCAGTCGGAATGTTAGAAAATGATAGTATAGGGTCTGGTTGTTGCCCTTGCTTGCTGCATTTGGTTGTTGCATTTGTTTGTTGCATATAGTCTTATTCGGTTACCCCTAACCCCTGTTTCGTGCGTAGATGGCGGTCAACTTCCATGAGTTCAGTGACCTCCCTAGAGCTCCCGGTGTTGTTCCTATTGCGTTCAGTCCCACTTTGGCACCTCTCAGCTTTTCCACCCTCCTTGGCAACATGTGGCGTAGCATTTATCCCTGCGGAGATCCACCCCCTTTATCAAGTATTCCAGTTTTCTGCCGGAGGAAGAATTTTGGAATATGTTGCTCACATCCATCTATCAACCTCGATTCCTGTTGGTAAGCACACCTATAGTTTCCACGGTGGTTATGGCGCTACTCCTGAGCGTGCCGTTCAGCTTGCCGCAATGGCAGGTGTCGGTGTCAAAACTGGTGGATCTCGGGTAGGGGGTCCTGAATTGTGCGTCTAAGGAGGATGGTAACAGGAGGCAGGGGACACGATGTTTACCCAGATTTGGGCCATCTTGATGGAGGTAAAACCCTATGTCCTACTTGATTATTCTCGATGATATGAGTATTACAAGAGTTGATCTACCACGAGATCAGAGAGGCTAAACCCTAGAAGCTAGCCTATGGTATGATTGTATCTTGTCCTACAGACTAAAACCCTCCAGTTTATATAGACACCGGAGGGGGCTAGGGTTGCACAAGGTCGGTTACAAAGGAGGAGATATCCATATTCGTATTGCCTAGCTTGCCTTCCACGCCAAGCAGAGTCCCATCCGGACACGGGACGAAGTCTTCAATCTTGTATCTTCATAGTCCAGCAGTCCGGCCAAAGGATATAGTCTGGCTGTCCGGAGACCCCCTAATCCAGGACTCCCTCAGTAGCCCCTAAACCAGGCTTCAATGACGATGAGTCCGACATGCAGTGTTGTGTTCGGCATTTCAAGGCGGGTTCCTCCTCCGAATACACCACGGAAGAGTTTGAATACAAGGATAGTGTCCGATCCTGCAAAATAAGTTCCACATACCACCATAGAGAGAATAATATTTCCACAAATCTAATCTGCTGACATGTTTTGATAGCATGACATCATGTCATGGCCCGGTCATTATTTGAATCGTTTTTCTTTAACTAGCCCCGCACATAACGCGAGGCGGTTTCTTGACACGTCTTTTCAAAGCAGAGATCGTGTTCCCCTTATCACGTGATTCTCATCAATACAAACGTGGGTAACCCAACCGTGCCTGTTGGTATGACTCCTAGATCTTAGGTAAGTCTCAAACGGCCACGAGGAGGGCGACTGATATTCACCCTCTTTATAAAGGGGACAAGGCTTTTTCTTTTTTCCCTCCCGTGCTCAATCGAATCCTTCCCCAGCCTCGAGTTCTAACACCAAAGCACAGGTCAGGTGCTTCGGACCTTCAATCATGTCCGGATCCAGCCTTCAAGGCCGGTGGATGCCTTCCTCCGTCACGGGGGAGGACATCAAGAAGTTCAGGGAGGCCAGATATCTGACCGCCGAAATTGCGCATAGGCTGCCCGCCCGAGGGCAGGTCGTCCCTACTCCCGAACCCAACGAGAGCATTGTGTTCGTCTCCCACTTCCTCCGAGGACTAGGCCTCGCTCTGGATCCCTTTGTTTGGGGGTCTTATGTTCTATTACGGGCTGGATATTCATGATCTGAACTCGGATTCCCTTCTTCACATCTCGTCATTCATTCTCGTATGTGAGGCCTTCCTCCGCATTACCCCTCACTTCGGCCTGTGGCTCAAGACCTTTGATGTGAAGCCGAAGATGGTCGAGGGGCAGTACGCAGCGTGTGGAGGTGCTTTAATAAGCAAAATTGCTGACGCTCCATGGCCAAAGGGTTCCTTTCTAGAGGTGTCCGAATTGTGGCAGCGGGAGTGGTTTTACATCACAGCTCCCCGAAGTGCCAAATGGGTAGCTGCCCCCACCTTTCGCTCGCCCCCCTCCACAACTGATGTCATGGATCAGCCGGGGGCTGAGCTGGGGTCCAGCAAAGGACGTGCCAATACTGCAGAGCCGTATCCAAGATCCCTTCGAGAGAGATTTCAGTCTGGTTATGGTAATGCAAGTTATGCTGGTTCGTCAAGTCCAGCCTTGCAAACGCCGACCCCTCCGCATGTGGGAATTCAACCCGGAAGGACCACACACTATTCAGCATTTCCTCGGCATGATGCACGAGGAGATGTACAAATCGTTCTACGGACCCCAAATAGAGTGTCTGGACACCACCGAGGACGTGGGCCTATGCTGCAACCCCCCCGCTGCCCAAGTAAGTAATCCCATGGCCGAACTCACTATCCTTTTATTTATCATGACATCATTCTAAAGAATCGCTCTTGGACCAGGACTGGATAACAAAGGCGAAGATGATCCTGTGTTCGGCCCCCCTTCCTGAGGGTTTGGACAATCCGGTGTTGGAAAAGATGCTCGAGCCAGCACCTTGTCTAGTGCCCTCAAAGGAAGATGAAGGGGGGAATAAAGAGGGAGAAAGCTGGCCTCCTTCGCTACCTATTTCAACCAAGGGAATGAGTGCCTCCGTGAAGGAGGATAACACAGGGGAAGAATCTGACATTCTCTCCCCCCGGGGAAGGAAGAGGACTACCTCTGAAGATCCGTAAACCAAGGCGTTCCTGGCGTCGCGGGCGGACGTCCGGGTATGTCTTTTCTTTGGGCCTTTATTTTTCTTGTTCCTCTCTATGGGGGCGCGCCAGCGCACCCACTGGGTGTAGTCCCGGAGTTTCGGGTCGGCTGCTGAGCAGGCGGTCCGGAACTCCAACTTGATGAACTTCTGGGTATTAACTTTGTCTGAAATGCTTGTTGCAGGACTACCACAATCTCCGCGTCACCGCCTTCAACCGTAATGTTGAAGAGTTGGGCAAGCGGACCGCCGACTTGGCGGAGAGCTGGAGTAAGTCCTCCTCCTTTTTCTCTTCTCCGTGGGGGCGCGCTAACGCACCCGCGGGCTGTAGTCCCCGAGATTCAGGCCGACTGCTGAGCAGTCGGGCCGGATCTCCCCGGCGACCTACTTTATTGACGACTGCTGTCTTTCTTTCTTTCCTTCAGGGGCCAACGCTGCTCTTCAACAGCAGCTGAGCGAAGCCAACTCCGCCCTGCTCGCCAAAGGGGAGGAGTGCGGCAAGCTCGCCGCGGTGCGCGATCTGCTGACCACTCAGTTGGCGGAGGAGACGGAGGCCGCCCTCCTCGCCGAGTTCACGAGCGAGCGCTCTTCCTGGTCTGACAAGGAGGTGATGCTGTCCTCCGGCTTCCACGAGATCGAAGACATCGTTGATGGTGAGTCTCTTTGTTTTCTTTCTTTGAGCCGCCGACCTAGGTCGTGCCGACTCCTGGTTTTTGACTCGCTTTTTGTTTCTTCGTGTCTTTTGCAGACTTCTTCCCTGGGTAGTCTTAGGCCACTATCCAAGCCATCGAGGCCGATCGTGCAAGTCGGAGGGCGGAGGGCGCAAAAATCGCCGCTGATGCCCCCGGAACTCTTGATGAGCACGTCTTGAGTATCGAGGCTCGCCTCCGGCCGGCTCACCGGATTCTACGCCGGCTTCAGCGCGTCGGCGCCCAGGTGATCTCCGCCCTTTGGCCGGATATGCAGGCTCCGTGCACCCCCAGCCTAATGGCCAACTGGTTGGAGGTCGCGGCTGGTCGCCTCGAGGCCTGGAAGGGCTCTTCGGCCCAGGCTGGAGCGCGCCGGGCCTTGGAGTTCGTCAAGGCGTGGTACCCGGGGCTGGATCTAGACCGGTTGGCCACGCTTCGGTCGGAGGCCAAGCCGGAGCTGGCGGCTGCGGAAGACGCCCTTGTCAAGCGTGCTGCGGCGATCGCCGAGTACACCGACACGAGCATCTTCGTCCCCGAGCGGTCTGAAGATGGCGAGGACGTCCCACCGGAGTGGTTTGGGATGAACCCAGACTACAGCGAAGACTCGGCGGAGGTGATCGGCTCCATCGTCGAGGAGGAAGATGAGGCGGAGGATGAGGGCGAGGCGGAGGCACCAGAAGACGTAGCAGACGGCCAGCCTCAGCCCGACCGCGCCTCCAGCAACGAGCCGCGTGCGACCGATCCGACTGCTGCTGGAGGCGATCAAGCCGAGACTAGCCGGCCGACCGCCCTGACGACTGACGCAGGCGCCACCTCCGACCCCCCGACTCCATCTGCCGCCTCCTAAGCTGCCGCTGTGTCTTTTGGTTTATCTGCTTTAGTAGTCTTTTGGAGAACTTGTTAATTCGCACAATTCCACCCGCGGGGTGTATTCTGAACCTCTGCTTGACAATTCGGCCAAGGGCCTGTGTTATATATATATATATATATGTCTATCTTTTCTTGCTCATTGTTCTTTTAGCTGTTTTCCTTTGCCGCTTTCTCCTAGTTGCCTGCCTTGCCAATCGGACAGCCGCTCTGCAGACTGTTGCTGGATCAAGTGTTAGGCTACTTTGGAAAAGCAAGTACTTAGCCGATTTTAAGATTGTTTGAGCAAGTTGGATAGAAAACGACAATCGGACTGTCTGAGAGTCAGTTTGCGAGAAGGGCTTGGAAGCCGTCTTGAGCTATGTTTTACGCTTTGAGTCCCTAGCCATTTTTCGTGCGATCACCCATTCTACCTTACCTCTGCCCACCGTACAGTCGCTCTGCGAGCTACGGCTTCTGACAGAAGACGGCTTAGATGTTACACACTACTTGTCCGGCTGCAGTAAGCATTTCATAGTGCAAGGCGGCAAGTCCCCGGGCCGACTTGTCGAGCCCGGTGCCAAGCGGCATGAAAAAGAGTAACATACTTGTAGGCATAATTTTTATCATATAGACAAAAGAGGCAGTCCTCGAGCTCGTCTCGGGGGGCCCAAAGTCTTGGCACTTTAATACAAAGGGTAGCATGGTACATACTGTATTAACTGTAAAATCTTCGGAGAAGATTTGCATTCCATGGCCGCTCTGTGTCCTTGCCGGAGTCGTCCCTCTTGCGTGCTCGGGGATTCTGGGCATCGATCAGGTAGTAGGAGTCGTTGCCTAGTACTTTGCTAATGATGAAAGGGCCTTCCCAAGGTGGCGACAGCTTGTGCTGGCCGGCTGTTCGCTGGGTCAGCCGGAGTACAAGGTCGCCCTCTTGGAAAGATCTTGACCTGACCTTCCTGTTGTGGTATCGGCGCAGGCTCTGCTGGTAGATGCTGGACTAGCTGAGTGCCAACAGCCGGCCCTCTTCCAGCAGATCGACACCGTCTTGTCGTGCTTCTTCTGCTTCCTCCTCGATGTACATGGTGACTCGTGGGGAGTCGAACTCTATGTCTGTTGGGATGACGGCTTCAGCACCGTAGACGAGGAAGAAGGGCGTGAAGCCGGTTGACTTGTTTGGAGTCGTGCGCAGACTCCAGAGGACGGCTGGCAGCTCGTTGAGCCAGCAGCCAGCCGAGTGCTCCAGAGGCTCGATCAACCAAGGCTTGATGCCGGATAGGATGAGGCCGTTTGCTCGCTCCACTTGGCCGTTTGACTGTGGGTGGGCGATGGACACTAGGTCCAGTCGGATGCCCTGTGTTGCGCAGAAACAGGCCAAGGCGTCTTTGGCAAAATTTGTGCCGTTGTCGGTGATGATGCTGTGTGGTATGCCGTACTGAATTGTGATATCGGTGATGATGTCATGGCAGTTGGACCGTTCAATTTCTTAATTGGCTTTACTTCCACCCACTTGGTGAACCTGTCCACTGCAACAAGTAGGTGAGTCAGACCACCTCGTGCTATTTTGAATGGTCCCACCATGTCTAGGCCCCAAATAGCGAAAGGCCAAGCAATGGGGATGGTCTTGAGCGCGGAAGCCGGCTGGTGCGGCTTGGAGCTGAACTTCTGGCACCCTTTGCATTTTTGGACCAACTCCTTGGTCTCTTCCAAGGCAGTCGGCCAAAAGAAACCATGCCGAAAAGCTTTGCCGACGAGTGCTCTTGAAGCCGCATGGTGGCCACATTCGCCTTGATGGATGTCTTTGAGGATCGCCTGGCCTTGCTCTGGCTCTACACAGCGCTGGTAGACACCAGTGATGCTGCACCTGACCAGCTCTCTTTGATTATGGTATAGGCTGCTGCCCGGCGTTGTACTTGCTGAGCTGAGGTCTCATCAGTTGTTAGCTCTTTGTTCACCAAAAATTTGAGGATGGGCTGGGCCCATGAGGGTGCTGCTATTTCGTCGACTATCAGAACTGCGACTTGGATGAGGGCGGCTAGGCTGGCAGGCGGCGGGCTGGAGTCAACAACTGCTTGTTGGGCTGATGAAGTCCCCAGGCCGACTGGCTCGGTCCTTGGGCCGAGTTCTGGAATCTTCAAGTCCATCACCGCAGTCCCCGAGCCGGGCTCGACTGTGGCAGCTTTGGAGTCGCCTGCCAAAGTCCCCGTTCCGACTGCCGGAACTCTAGAGTCGGGTCCGCCGTCTTCGGGAGGAGCCAGCACAAAGATGGAGTCTGATTCTGGTGAAGGCTTGACAGATGGCTTGAGGAGGCGTTGAAGGGCGACGCCAGATGGTATTGCTTGGCGGGTAGAGCTGATTCGTGCCAAGGCGTCTGCTTGGTCATTGTCGTTTCTTGGCACATGGAGGAACTCGCACCCTTCGAAATAACCGCTGAGTTGCTGCACGAGGAAATGGTAGCTCACCATGTTTGCGTCTTTGGCGTCCCAGTCGCCAGACGACTGCTGGACCACTAAGTCCGAGTCACCATAACACAAGATCCGGCGGATGCCAAGTTCTTTGGCAAGCCGGAGCCCGTGAATGAGTGCCTCGTACTCGGCCACGTTGTTGGAGGCGGCAAAATGGATTTGCAGTGCATATTTGAGCTTGTCACCTTTGGGAGAGGTGAGGACGATGCCGGCTCCCAAGCCGGTGTGCATCTTAGAGCCGTCGAAGTGCATCCGCCAATGGGTGGAGTCAGGTGCTGGTGGCAGGTACTGGGTCTCGGCCCAGTCGACGAGGAAGTCGGCTAGTGCTTGTGATTTGATAGCGGTGCGGGGCTGGTAGTAGATGGTGTAAGGAGCCAGCTCTATGGCCCACTTGGCCACTCGCAGAGGCATCACGGCTGTCGATGATCTCGGCAAGTGGAGCCGTGCAGACCATCGTGATTGGATGTTCTTGAAAGTAAGGCTTCAATTTCTTGGCAGCAAAGTGCACGCCATAGCACATCTTCTGGTAGTGGGGGTAGTTCTGCTTGGAGGTCGACAGTACCTCGCTCAGGTAATATACTGGTCTCTGGATAGGTAGCGCCTTGCCTTCCTCCTTGCGCTCTACTACAATGACTGTGCTGACTACTCGGCTGGTGGCGGCGATGTACAGGAACATAGGTTCCTTGGGAGTCGGAGCCGCCAGGACGGGTGGAGTAGTCAGCATCTTCTTCAACTGGTGAAAAGCTTCGTCCGCCTTATGGTTCCACTAAAAAAAAGTGGTCTTCTTCATGAGTTGGTATAAGGGGAGAGCTTTCTCGCCCAGCCGACTGATGAATCGGCTCCGGTGAACTTCTGCACATCCAGCAGTCAGCTAGGTACCTCCATTCTCTCGATGGCCTTGATTTTTACTGGGTTGCATTCTATGCTGTGTTCAGAGACCAGGAAACCTAGCAGCTGGCCAGCTGGTACTCCGAAGACACACTTCTTGGGGTTGAGCTTGATCTCGAACCGGTGCAGGTTCTCAAAGGTCTCCTTGATGTCTTCCAGCAATGTTCCTCGCTTTTCCGTCTTTACCACCACGTCGTCCACATAAACATGGGCGTTCCTACCGAGCTGCTTGAGGAGGCACTTCTGCATGCAACGCTGAAAGGTGGCGCCGGCATTCCTCAGGCCGAACGTCATGGTGAGGTAGCAGAATGCTCCAAACGGCGTGATGAAGGCGGTCTTCAATCTATCAGCCGGGTTCAGCTTGATCTGGTGATATCCTGAGTACGCATCCAAGAAACACAACAGCTCGCATCCGGCTGTGGAGTCTATCACCTGATCAATTCTTGGCAGAGCAAACGGGTCCTTGGGGCAGGCCTTGTTGAGGCTCGTGTAGTCAATACACATTCGCCATTGCTTGTTCTTCTTTAGCACCAGGACCGGATTTGCCAGCCACTCCGGGAAGAAAACTTCCATAATGAAGCCGGCTGCTAGGAGTCAGGCTATCTCTTCTCCGACAACTCTTCTCTTATCTTCTGATAAGCGGCGCAGGGGCTGCCTGACCGGCTTTGCATCAGATCGGACGTGTAACTTGTGTCGGCGAATTCCGTCGGCACACCTGGCATGTCTTTGGGAGACCATGCGAAGATGTCCCGATTCTCACGGAGGAAATCGACGAGCTCGCCTTCCTATTTGCTGTCGAGGTTTGCACCTACGATGGCGTACCTCTCTGGGTGTTCCGGATTCAAAGGTATCTTCTTTGTCTCTTTGGCCGGCTTGAACGAACCTTCGGCTTCCGACTCCTTCGGGTCTGGCGATATCTCCGGCTGCTTGCCGGCCATCGCCACAGCTCGCTCAAGGAGTCGCTTCTCGGCCGCAATCACTAGGGACTCGGCCAGTCGACTGCTCTCGGCCGCACAAGCGGAGGACATCCGGTAGTCGCCGGCCACAGTCAGAATTCCCCTGGAACTGGGCATATTCATCTTGAGGTAGGCATAGTGGGGGACCGCCATGAACTTGGCCAAGGCGGGCCGGCCAAGTAGCGCATGGTATGGGCTCTCAAGGTCCACCACCTCAAACCAAACAAACTCTCTTCGGAAGTGATCTTTGTCCCCAAAGAGGATGTCAATCAGGATCTTGCCGATTGGTGAATAGGAAAGCCCAGGAACAATGCTGTGGAACACAGTCCGGCTGTTCTGAAGTTGTCTCTGCTTGATTCCTAACTTCTCCATGGTGTCCTTGTACAGGATGTTGATGTTGCTGCCCCATCTATCAGAACTCGCGAGAAACGCGCGGCCCGTTTGTCCGTGGCAAAGGTGGCGTCCAGGACCAAGGCGTAGGAGCCCGGACTCGGCATCACTTCTGGGTGGTCAGCCCTGCTCCAACTGATGGGCCTCTCTGACCAGTGCATGAACTCTGGCGTCTCTAAGGCTACCGCGTTCACCTCTTGTCGCTGCAGCCGCCTGCTGCGTCGATCGTCAGCCACACTGGTGAACACCATGTAGGCTCCGTGCTCTTCAGGGTACTCGTCTTGTACTGCGCCGACTGGCCTGACTGCCAGCTGCTGGGGCGGAGGCGGAGGCAGCTGCCCAGCAGGCGGGGCTGGCAGGAGGCCATCTCCCTTGGCGATCCTGGTGAGCCAGTGGCACTTCTGCGTGGTGTGATTCGATGGCTTCGCACTGCTGTGGAACTTGCAAGGTCCATCCAAGGTCTGCTCGTAGGAGAAGGCCGGCAACCAGTTCGGCTTGCCGCCTTTCTGTCGCTTGGGCGGAGGCTGCTCTTCTGGCTGCTGGGCTTCGACGGTCGCGACCTGCCGGCTGCTGGAAGCTGGCTGCGGGGCCTTGCGCTTGTAGTCGCCCTGCTGTTGTCGCCGGCCGGCGTCTACTGCCAGAGTTCTTGGAGCCTGAGGAGCTACTTTGCTAGTCGTGCAGATTTGAATTTCCGTCTTCATGGAGGAGTCGGCCGTAGCGTACTTGTCCGCTATGATCAGCAACTCGTCGAGGGTTTCTGGCTTGTCGCAGAGGAACTTGTGCTTGAGGAGGGTGCCTTCTTGGCACCCGGCTGTGAAGTACTCGATGGCCTGCACCTCGTGCACGCCCTCGCAGGAGTTCCGGAGGTCAGCCCAATGCGTGAGGTAGACACGAGTCGACTCATCAGGACCTTGCACGCATAGGCAGAGCTGGCGAGGCTTGGGAGGACGCTTGTACGTGCTGGTGAAGTTGTGTACGAATGCTTCAGTGAAGTCGACCCAGCTATTGATGCTGCGGGGCTTTAGGCTGTTCAGCCATGTCCGGGCCGTGCCCTGGAGCATGAACGGAACGTACTTTACGGCGACACGCTTGTTGCCATTTGCTATGCTGACAGCCATGGAGTAGTCGACTAGCCAGTCTTCCGTCTTCACGGAGCCGGTATACTTAGGCGTGTCTCTTGGGAGCGTGAACCCTTTGGGAAAGGGCTCGTCCCGAATGCGGGGCCCGAAACAAGGCAGACCCAGCTTGTCTTCTTCTTCCAGCGCCAGGGACTGGTGAAGTCGGTCGATCCGGTGGCGGGCGTCATTCTCTCCGACCCCCTCTCGGCGGCCAAGGCGGTCACCGAGAGTCGGATGGTCAACAGGCAGCGGGGAGACTCGCCTCTCCTTGTGGGGAGGGGGAGGCGGATAGTCGTCCCGCCGTTCCACTGCTGTCGGGTGGCCGTCTCGGTCGCGCTCTATGGTAATCCGAGTCCGACTGTGGCTGACAGCCGGCTCCTTGTCCTTTCTTCCTCGGGCACCGCCAGTCGGCGTCCGAGACGTCGCGCCTTGATCTCGATGCGGGTCATCGTTTGGCCACTGCGGCGCCTCCGTGCGGCAGCCGGCCTCGTTCTGCGCGGCGGCCGCGTCGAGGAGCCACTGGACTCACTCCATCATGAGGCGGCACTCTTCGCTCTCGAAACTGTCCAGCTCACCCGCCGCTGCCTGGGCGGCTCGGATGTTCTCCACTGGTGTGGCATACACGGGGCGGCTAGCCCCAAACAGGCTGGCGATGGCTACACGGCGCTGCTGAACCGCGCCAAGGCGGCTGGGCCCTGCCGGAGCCGGCGAGCCACCAACAGCGCGATCCATCTCCCGCTGGTTAGCTTCTGACAAGCGTCTCACGCTGGCTAGCTTCTTTGCGCCTTCGACAAGCTGAAGGCAGCGCGCTTCTAACGTCTCTGCGTCAGCATCTTCCGGAATGGGCGCAGCTAGGTCTTGCAGCACCGCGCCAAGTGAGTCGGGCGCCCTTCCACCAGGGAACTCGTCATGACTGATGACCAGCACCTCAGTGACGGTGCTCCCATCGCTCTCCGCGTGGGGGAGAGGTTCGTCGTAGACCACCACGTTGGAGGGGAAAGCATCGACCGACGCGGTGTCGGAGTCGACCAGCATCGGGTCGGTGGAGCCTACGGACTCCAAGTCTACGGCAGGCTCGCCGGAAACATGGAGTTGATCGACGAGGCCCGCGAGGAGGTTTTCAGGGCCGCCTATGCCTGCGTCGGACGCAGGTTCGTCGGAGAGGCGGACCTCGCCGACAAGCTCGGCCAAGGAACTGGCTGCGCAGGTGATCTCCATGCCGCGTAGCGCGTCGACGCAAACTTCATCTGGCGTGCCTGGCTGGCTGAGCTCGCCAGGCAGGAAAAGGGTTCCCGTCCAGAACAGATCTCCAGACGGCAGTGCACCATGCCCCACGGTGGGCGCCAAATGTCAGGGGTTTGGTGCGACATATGCCAATGGATGGCTTATCATGGTGGGGGCGAGTAGAACATCGCTGGTGCCTGGAAACGGGATGAGGCAAAGGCATGCACGCCGGCGAATCTTACCCAGCTTCGGGGCTCTCCGGGGAGATAATACCCCTACTACTGCTCTGCGGGGTCTCCGCATGATCACTATGGTCAAGTGTTTACACGGTCGCTCCTTGAGCTGTGTATGGTGGTAGGAGAGGGCAAGGCTAGCTCTCTCCCTCTATCTGGTGAGGTATCGAACTACTGGGATCCAACCCTTTGCATAGGTGCCCTGGGGAGTTTATATAGGCCTACCCCCAGGGGTACAATGGTAATGTGACTGGGCACGGGCCCAGCCGTAAGTGTCTCTGACCTCCGACTTCTCCGCCGACTGCTGGGGCCCGCCGACTGGTCTGGTACGGAGCCGACAGGCCGCGTCCGCTGCGGGCGGGTCTTGCTGGCTGCTAATTACTGTAGCCGTGCTCCTGATGATGCAAGCTTGGTCATGGGGTCGTGGCAACAGCCCCGCCGCTTGGCGGGCGATCACTGTGGCCACTCCCCATCTGTTCTTGATTAATGGCATGTGGGCTCGGGGGAGGGCTCGACCGACTCCCCTGGGCCGACTCCCGTTGGGTCCGACTGGCGGTGCTCCCGCCGTCTCCTAAGGTTTCGCTGGTTGGTGGGCCCTGCTGCCTCCAGGCGGTATAGACAAGCCATCGTGGGCGCAAGACCAGGTACAATGGTGCTGATGTCAGGGCCGGCTGGGCAACAGTGCCACGCCGCGGGGAGATCTTCCCAAGTACGGCGCGCTGTAGCCATGCCTGCCCTTGGTAAGGGGTGGGGAGTGGGCTTCATTGTAGCCACGCCCTGCCCATCCCCCTCGATTAGGTCATGGTTTGTTGGAGTCGCCGGCCGACTCCCCAAAGCCGGCTTCTCTAGAAGTCGTCCCTGGGACTCAGCCGTTAGCTGGCAGTCGGCCACCTTGCCGTAGACTCCCCAGGAGGCGGCTCTTCGCCCTGTGGTCTTGAGGGGCGCAGCCTGCCCCGATGTCTTGAAAGGTCGTGGGGCTCGGGTTGGCCTACCCGTGGCCCATTACTCCGATAGTGGTGCTACTATATAGCCCATGGTACTTCTGTGGTCGTCCGAATACAGGGCGCGTACGTACATGACCGGGAAATGGCCCTTCACTTAGGCATAGGAGTTTGACAGTGGTGCTACTATATAGCCCATGGTACTTCTGTGCTCGTCCGAATAGGGGGCGTGTACGTACATGACCGGGAAATGGCCCTTCATTAATGCGGAGGAATCCCGAAGATTCCGATTAGTCATCGAGTGGTTGACCAGTCTCTCGCTATATCTTGACAGTCAGTTTTCATCTTTATCTACTGAGGTGCTCATCCGGAGAAACCAGGGCACAATCGCAGTAGTTCTCCCAGTGCTACCTTAGCCGATATAATGGAACATAAGGTACCAAAACGTGGGAGCCGGGCAAACCCAACATTTGACCAAAGACATGATTCGGAGCTGATGCATATAGGGCCAAACTCGCGACGCCGAACACTCCCTAAGGTGTTTGGTCTTTATAACATATACCGGGCTAAACAATGCCCTTTATAAGAAACCCCATGTGTCCAGGTACGTGCGAAATCCTGGCGTGGCCACATGCTAATAACGCCGGCATCCTTCTCGGTTGTGTGGAGTATCCGGAGGATGTGAGCAACAAGAGACAGTAAAATAGGTTTATGCATGGCCTTAATCTAAAAAGAAACCTTTGGGCGGGTCCCTGCTGCATGTCTGCGCGTGTGTCTCCGTTTTGCCGTGTCCTGGACGGGTGTAGCATGATTGTCACCTGCAAAAGGAAAGAACTTAGGTGAAAGTTGCCATGCCAAAAGAAGAGTGAATTATCAAAATTCCAGAGAGGCCTAGTTGAGCAGGGCTGGCCCTGATTACACACGGGAAGCCCCTGGTATCGTTTTATGAGGGTGCGAAAACCAATCTCATGCATGTATGATGGAACGCCGGACTCGTCTAACCGTGTCCGTGGTCTTGACGACATGCAATTTTTTCTGGTTGGTGAGGCCGTCTAGTGTGCGGCTGTTAGAGCCGCCGCGTCCTCTTCCGTTCGTAAAGAACGGTTGGTATTTCTGCTAAATGAAATGACGCCTCATGGACCAGGCATCTTGAGCTTGATAAAAGCATAATGCGGTATTGCGTTAAAACGAGCGAAAGCCGCCCTTCCGAGTAGTGCTTGAAAATCACTCCGGAAAGGAGCGATGTGAAAAGTTAACGTTTCACTCCGGAAGTTATCAGGAGAACCGAATACCACCTCTAGTAGTAGAGAGCCCGTGCAGTGGGCCTCTTGGCCTGGTATTACTCCCTTGAAGGTAGTATTGTTGTGGCTTATTTGTGTCGGGTCTATCCCCATTTTGCGGACTATGTCCTGATATATCAGATTTAGATCACTGCCGCCGTCCATGAGGACCCTTGTGAAATGGTACCCATTTATTGTTGGGTCTAACACCAAGGCCATCAGTCCTTCACGCCGGATATGTGTATCGTGATCCCTGCGATCGAAAGTGATCGGGTAGGCCCACCAGGGGTTGGGCCTAGGGGTGACGGGCTCTATGGCGCGTGTGCATCGGAGTGCGTGATTGCTTCTCCTCTTTGTCACCTGGATCAAGTTTACTGTTTTTAACCTCTGGTGGGAACTTTTTCTGTCCTCCGGCACTTTGCTGGCAAGGTTCATCCTCGTCTTCGCTTGGTGGCTCTTCCCCTTTGTGTTCGGCGTTTAGCTTACCGGCCTGCTTGAAGACCCAACATTCTCTGTGGGTATGATTTGCAGGTTTGTCTGGGGTGCTGTGAATCTGACAGAGTTTGTCAAGAATTTTGTTTAGGCCAGATTGTCCTTCTCTGCTGCCTTTGAAAGGCTTTTTCCGCTGACCTAGTCGAGAGCCCCTGAATTCGGCGTTTACCGCCGTGTTATCTGGGCTACCGTCTTTATTCTGACGCTTGTTTTTGTTGCATCATGGTTTACCATTGCCATCCTTGACTTCGGATGTGCTTGGGTCGCTGGTGCTGCTACAGGCCAACCAACTGTCCTCACCCGCACAAAAAGCGGGTCATGAGGCTTGTTAGGGCTGCCATTGTTCTTGGTTTTTCTTGACCGAGGTGTCTGGTGAGCCATTCGTCTCGGACGCTGTGTTTGAAAGCTGCTAAGGCTTTGGCGTCCAGATAGTCGACAATTTGGTTCTTCTTGGTGAGGAACCTGTTCCAAAGCTTTCGGGCAGACTCTCTGGACTGTTGGATTATTTGACTTAAATCGTCTGCATCCGGAGGTCGGACATAAGTCCCTTGAAAATTGGCCCGGAAAGCGTCCTCGAGCTCCTCCCAACTTCCAATTGAGTTTTCGGGGAGGCTTTTTAGCCAATGCCTAGCTGGCCCTTTAAGCTTGAGGGGAAAGTATTTAATGGCATGGAGATCGTCTCCACGAGCCATATGGATGTGGAGGATGAAGTCCTCTATCCAGACTCCAGGGTCTGTGGTTCCGTCGTACGCCTCTATGTTCACCGGTTTGAATCCCTCTAGGAATTCGTGATCCAGCACCTCATCAGTGAAACATAAGGGGTGTGCGGCACCCTTGTATTGGGATGCGCCATTGTGTTCGGACGGTTGTAGTATTCGGTGGTGGTTGTGTACCGTAGCGCGCTTCCTAGATCCATAGATAGATCTGGTCGCGCCGGATTTTTGACGCAAGTTCTCATGTAGATCGTGTGTTGACTTATGCGTGACTTTGTTAGCCGCTCTATCGCGTTCACAGGGTGGTGGATCCGGCCGGTTGGCCGTATCGCTTTTCGGCTGTATGGGCTCTAAGGCCTCATCGTCGAATTCTGGTAATAGCTTGCGCTTTGGATAGCTATTTGGATGGTAACTTCCACCATACTTTGTTACTTTGTTCCACTTGCTGTTGAGCGTATTTTGTGCGACCTTGAGCCTTTGCTTCTGTTTCTTTAGGCTTCTCGCTGTGTCAATAAGCCTTCTGCGGAGGTTCTCTTGCTCCAAGTGTGTTTCCGGGATGATGGGTGCATCTTCGTCTGGACTGTTTTCTTCCCTAGACGGGGATTGATGAGGCTTATCCTTGGCGTCATCGTGTTCGGACGTCGGATCCGTACTATGTTTGCAGTTTGCATCTTCATCGTGTTCTGCCACCGGGGTGGTGCAGTTGTCGTCTCTTCCAGAGTCGCATGGACTATTATTATCGCTGTTCTTGCTATGGCGGGACTTAGAGTGGCGCCGCTGACGTTGGCGCTTGGGTTGCTTCTTGGAGATGTCATCCTCCGCTGTCTCATCGCTGTTGGCTTCTTTGGGGGTGTCCACCATGTATACATCATGTGACGAAGTAGCGGTCCAGCGCCCTATGGGCGGTGGTTCCTATTTGTCTCCTGCATCATCGTCCATACCGTTGATGTCTTTGGAGTCGAAGTCGAGCATGTCGGTTAAGTCGTCGATAGTGGCTAATAAGTGGGTGGTGGGTGGGCAACGAATTTCTTCGTCGTCCGCATCCCATTCTAGCCGGACATAGTTCAGCCAGGGTTCTCCTGACAGGGAGAGAGGCCTTAATGAATTTAGCACATCTCCGAAAGGTGTGTGCTGAAAGATATCCACGGAGGTGAACTCCATGATCGGTGCCCCGTCAGTTTCGACAGGCACAAATGTAGGCGGCTCGGAGTCCGTGGCCAGGGATAAATCCAGTGGTTCGGCGACACAGCTCTCGTACGGGGTGAAGTCAGTATCCAGCTCTATCGCCACTGAGAGTGCGGCCTCCATGGCGGGGTCCATCCATCCGTTATTGGATGGCGCGACTTGCTCCGGATTAAAGGCCGGAGTAGCTACGGATGTGATCTCCCGAACACTGTCCGACGGTAGAGTTACGTCTTGCTCGTCATGACCGCGCGGCGCGTCCGGCATGGGCTCGAATCCGTCAAAGATCAAGTCTCCGCGGATATCGGCCGTGTAGTTCAAGTTTCCAAATCTGACCTGATGGCCAGGGGCGTAGCTCTCAATCTGCTCCAGATGGCCAAGTGAATTGGCCCGCAGTGCAAAGCCGCCGAATATGAAGATCTGTCCGAGGAGGAAAGCCTCACCCTGGACCGCATCGCTAGCGATGATCGAAGGATCCATCAAGCTTTATGGTGACGACACAGTGGAACTCTCAATGAAAGAACCAATGTCGGTGTCAAAACCGGCGGATCTCGGGTAGGGGGTCCCGAACTATGCGTCTAAGGCGGATGGTAAAAGGAGGCAGGGGACACGATGTTTACCCAGGTTCGGGCCCTCTTGATGGAGGTAAAACCCTACATCCTGCTTGATTATTCTCGATGATATGAGTATTACAAGAGTTGATCTACCACGAGATCAGAGAGGATAAACCCTAGAAGCTAGCCTATGGTATGATTGTATCTTGTCCTACGACTAAAACCCTTCGGTTTATATAGACACCGGAGGGGGCTAGGGTTACACAAGGTCGGTTACAAAGGAGGATATATCCATATCCGTATTGGCTAGCTTGCCTTCCACGCCAAGCAGAGTCCCATCCGGACACGGGACGAAGTCTTCAATCTTGTATCTTCATAGTCCAATAGTCTGGCTGTCCGAAGACGCCCTAATCCAGGACTCCCTCAGCAGGAATCGCCGTTCTTCATCATCAAGAGAGCATGGTGCAAGAGAACCGTGCTTATCAGTTTTATCCCGCCATCGTTGAGAATCCTAAGCGAATCAAGTTCCCGTCTGTCAACCCCCAAGAAGACCCGACTATCTTCGCCATTTCCTATTACAGGATGGCCGAGTGTCTTCTTATTTCCGAGTTAGTCCGAGATGCCATTCAAGCTAGGAGATTTCTTGGTGCTTCCCTACCTAAGTCTCCGCCAGCTTCTCCAACCCATCCGCCTCGTCCATCCAGAGTTTCGGATTCAGCAGTTCCACTCACTAGTCCCTTAGCTTCTTTGTTAGTCCCCGAGCGTTTTCTCAAGCGTAGGATGCAGTCCTTCATGTAGTACATGTGCATTTGCTCTAGTATTATGCTTGTGTGTGCTTGTCTGGAGTAGTTTTGTAGCTTGTTTGTTGTGTGCTTTATTGCAATCGATCGTTTTCTCTTGCTTCTTTATTTGAATCTTCCGTGTTACCCCCTTATGGAAAATTGCTCATGAACCGACACCGGATCAGAAGAAGCCGTGAGAAGTACATATATACACCAAGGAACTCAGTTAAAAGCAATGAGATTTTCAGCTAACAACATTATATTGCAGACATCCAGACTGAATACAAGTCATATTTTGCTCAGACTCTCGATAGCAAGTACCCGTCAGAGATCCATCTTTACTGTAGCAATGATTAAATCAGCAGGAGAACCAAATTGGATCCAAGTCCAACCGTGCATTTGAAGCTAGAGGTATGGTCCGTAACCGATGATTGATTCTGCCACGAGTCAGTTTTGAAGCATGCGACATCCAGAAGTCAGTCTGGATATGCAATGAATTCAGCAAGGACAAGTAGACAATTCTTGTCATACAAGTAATCAAGAGCCGGAATGTCAAGAAAATATATATATATATATATATATATATATATATATATATATATATATATATATGTCATCCCGTTCGCAAAGAAAAACAACACAGTATTTCTCGATGAAGCGTACAAGGCAAGATTCCTCAATCTTCTTCAATAAGATACTGCAACAACTTCTGGCATAAGGTACCGAGTCTTCCCTAGCAAATCTTTAAGAGGGGAGCTTCTAAGGTACGGTATACAGCCTTCCTCGGCAAGATATCTGCCGAAAGCTTCGAGCACAAGCCATTTAGTCTTCCTCGGCATGATATCTCGATGGCTTCCAACGTAAGCTGCCCAGTCTTCTTTAGTACGACACTGGTCAAGATATTAAACAGTGAGTTGTCAGCATATGACAATGTTTCCAAGTGGTAGGTCTACAATAGTTAAGTCAGAAATAAGAATCAGTTAGAACAAAGGTATGCCTCGAGAATCAGATATCTCTTCATACAATGAGTATGCTGCCAAGTTCATGCACGTCCTTCGCACAAGGAAGAATTCACAGTACACAATCGACAACCTAACTGGATATGCAAGTGAAGGAAACCCAGTGGGTGATGCAAGAGCTGCCAAGACAACCTTGAGAACCGACAACCTCGAGAATCAGATATCTCTTCATACAATGAGTATGCTTCCTAGACAGACTGGAGGCCGGATCCCTGCTATGGTGGGCCGTTCTGTCGTTGGAGCAGCTGAGCTGGGGTGAACGACGGTGCAACAGGAGTAGGACAAACCACACAAGGTTTTCTTTGACAACTATCTGTAAGAGAAGTAATTCTGTAAGGGCTCATTTGATGTGGAGGATTCTAACAACGCAGGGATAGGAAATACACAGTAACAGGATAAGAATGCATGTGCAAAGAATTTCAAATGACATGATTTCTGTCAATCTGGGTTTTTGGTTCACAGGAATTGGAAGGTCACAGGAATGCAAAGAAGCATGGTCAAATTAAGTAAACCACAAGAAAACGTATAGTTATAATGCTATTATGCTACTATCACTTAGTCTTGTTCTTCATGAATAGGAATTTGAAAAGGAGGGCCAAATGGATATTGAAATTCCTACGGTTTTACTTTGAAAGAGACACTAAAGGAACAAATCCTGCAGTTTTCCTTTGCTCCATTCCTTTGAACCAAATCCATTAATAGTAGTACCATAGGAAACTTTCAAATTCCTATGTTCTTTCCTTCACTTTTCCTTTCAACCACTGGAAATTATAGTAGGCAGGCTTGAACAGGGAAAAGCCTACACTCAAAAAATATTTTTGTGCCACTTCTACTACTTTGGACCCACGCCACTGCCCTACTAGCTCAACTCCCAAGCCCATCTACAAATGCACAGCTCAAACACACATAAATAAATAATGATGTCATTCAAGAGAGTCGATCACGGATAGCTAAGTTGCCTGGTACCTCACTGCTTGTCATATAGTAGGAGAAACTAATTGTATTTCACGTTACTACGTGTGCTCAGTGGACAATATACATACATATATATATATATATATATATATATAACATATAGAGTAAAAAAGCAATGCACAAAGTGTACAACCTCTTTGGCGAAGCCATGTCGATCTCAGTGTGATTGGGTTGGTCGGCGAGGATGCTCCAGCTGATTTGGATGTCAAAGGAGGGGAAGAAGATCTTAGGCGTCTGGAGAAGGAGCCAGGGGTACTGCTCCGCTATGATGGAGGGTTTCATCGTTGGAGCAGCTCCGGTGAGTTGTACGACAGCGAGGCTGAAGCGGGACAAGAGAGACAATGCTAACCCGAGTGGAATTCTAATAGATTCTCCAATAGATGACGCGAATACATAACCATAGAGTGCTAGATGTAAAATACATCAGCCGCTCATCTCTGAACGTAACTGTCAAAACTAACTTCAACTGTCAAAACTGAATTTAACTGTCGAAATGGAATTTTACTGTTGAAACTGAACGCACTAGTAGTAGAAAAGCAGTAGCAGCAGCGTCTGGAGTAGCAGCGCGTGCGAGAGATGGGCAACTGGTCTTGTAGTAGCATCTCGGGTAGCAGCCGCAGGGGCTCGAGTGAGAGCAGGATCTGCTGCTCATGAAGTAGCAACACACGCAAGAGTAGAGCGGCAGTGCAAGTAGGAGCAAGAGCGAGAGCAGCAGCGCAAGCAAGAGCAAGAGCGAGAGCAAGAGCTGACCAGGCAGGGGACCGAGAGCAAGAGCAGATCAGCAGCACGAGCGAGAGCCAAAGTAGCAGCATCTCCTACTGATGCAAGTGTCGCCGCCGGGGGAGCGACGCCGTGGAGGAAGTGGCCGGCGACACCACCATGGATGAGCCGCGCCATGTCGGCTCGGGACCGAGCGCCGGCAGCATCGTGAGATTGAATGAAGAAGAAAATGAGGCGATTAGTGTAGAACCTCTTCGGTGGCGCGGGATTAGGCCTCAACTTCATCCGAGGAATCGGTGATGATGCTGCTCTTTCGTGGTGCAAGTGAAGACAGTGGTTTGGGAATGGATGTGGCGCGAAAGAGAAGGTGAACATCGGGGCAGCTCCTTGGAGGTGGAGGACAGAGTGGCTAAACCAGCGGGACGACAAGATCGACGATGATTATGAGGGACGTCGAGGTGTTGTTGTGGACGATGTCGTCAGGGAAGAGGCTCCGACAGGGTGGTGGACGGAGGAGGGTGTGGGGCTTTGCTGGTTTTTGTGGCCTCGGTGTACGAATGGGTGGGCGGATGGGATGGGAGGGGGGACCATGGCTTAGGGTCGCACTTGTCTGCAATGTGGGGTAAGTTATGAAAGTACCCCCACCGATTTGAGCTAGGCAGTTCTTTAGGTTTAGGGGTATCACGTGCATTTCACATGTCGGGATTTCACAGGAAGTGGGAGTTTTCGCGGTTGTTCTAATTTTGGGATAGCAAGGCGCGGGTTGAGATGAAGGGAGTTTTCAGAGCACAACGAGACAAAGATATATCTTAAAATTTTGGGGTAACAAGGCACGTGTTGAAATTTCCGGACAAGCCTAACATGTACTGTACCAAATCAATTTGCATTTCCCTCAATGAAAAAACAAAAATGATTCAATTCGTACCACACAAGAGAGTCTAGTCCCGGCTACTGTACCAAATCAATTCGCACTGCAAATGCCATTCAAAACTTTGAATCCATGCTATGTTCAATTAAAGTATTTTGCTACATGTATAATGCATGCAATCTGCTACTCAAATGAACTTTTTAGTGCATTCCAAACATGTATACTACCTCTTCAATATGAACTAAATTCGAATTTGTTTCTCGATTTGAATAAAATGTACAATCATGATTGTTGTCATGTTAAACCATTTGAATTCGTTTCTCTATTTTAATATGATCTACAATCATTATTATTGTCAAGTCAAACCATCATTTGTATATTATGCTCACACCACACCACATGATTACTGTCAAGTTAGATATGAACTATGTGTACTATATGAACTCGAACTCAATTTTTTGAATCCACTTTATGTTTAATTCAAATCACAGTACATTTCAAGCTCTAGCTAGATCTTCATAATTGAAACCATGTCTCATATGTATAATGTGTTTATCACATAATGTATGGTGCCCTACGCCTACAAGTATTTAGATGTGAGTTGAAAACACCACACATTATCACAAGTTCAAATAAAATGTGAGATTGTTTGATATATAGTTTGGTTTAGATTGTTCGATATATAGTTGTGATCTGCAAACGCCACACCTTATCACAAATTCAAATAAAATGTCAGATTGTTCAATGTATAGTATGGTTTAGATTGTTCGATATTTAGCTGTGAGTTGCAAATGCCACGCATTATCACATTATGGTATAACATGTCCAAAACCACACCACGCGTATCATCGCTATATTCATGCATGTATATGTTTATAACACTATGATCTCCTATTCAAATATATGAATCCACGTTCATATTGAATTATTATCTTTGTTAGTCTCTTACACACACACAATCCTCTAACCTTTGTAGCTAGCACTAATTTTCTCTCATGCATGCACATGCCCTCCTCCCCCTCCCCCTCCCTCAGCATTCTATCCATCACGCACATTCTCTTTTTTTCTTTAGGTTGTTCTCCCACGGTGTCCACAACTTCTTTCCAACACATACCGATCGATAAACCTCTTCAGCGATGTCTGCCTACCACATACACACGCACCTTCCATGCCTCGTGTCTGTCATATGGTTCCACACACGTGTAAACTCTCGCCCCTCTTTTCTTCGATCTCACCTATCTGGCAAGTAGGCCTCTTGCACCACCTCCTAGATCTATTCTCTCTGTCTATCCGTCGTTATAACTCGTTTTCCCCATGCGCCGATCGATCTACCTCATTCGTTATGTCTCTCCCTTCCTCCGACACACAACAATTGATCTAGCGATCTAGTTAGGTCTTCTTACCAACCACATGGTCCCCCTTCATCATCCATGCATGCCTCCCGACACATCTATCACGCAAACGCACACACACAAAACACATCCCCACTCTTCTTGATAATATTGCGGTTCTACCCTCGGTTTGTCTAGTAGGCCTCTCCCACCATCTTCGAGAAGCAACTCCACCACCCCTCCAACACTCTACCCCTCTCTACCTATCTCTCTCTCTCTCTCTCTCTGTCCCAACCTATTTCCTATCCTTCACTTATGTATGGATGTCGATCGATCTCCGTCAAGATATAGCTGGGTCTCTCCTTCTCAACACATATACGAGTCGATCTACCTCTCTAGTTAGGTCTCTGCCTCCCCCTCCCCCCACACACGCCGATACATCAAGCGCTCTAGTCATGTCTCCCTGCCACACACAAACTTGCCTTGTTCCCTTTAACGTTCTGGTAGGTCAGTCGCCCTACATCTTTGACTTGCACACACACAATTTCGATGGCTCTCTTCATCGATCTCGCACCCACCCACTTGATCCTCTCTTAGACTCTATCGATATCTATGACCCCTCCCTCTCTTCTCGTGGATCGCCCCCTCTATATATGATATAGATAGGCCTCTATTTCACATACATTGCATGTGTCAAATTTTTGTTTGAGATATCATCGACACATATTCCCATAAATACATTCATGAAATCACCCCCAACAAAAAACACTCATGAACGCACACGGGAGCTGTCTAGGTTTTTATCTCTCTCACACACACCCACATAGGTGGGGGACGTGCACGAAGAGAAGAGGTGCACGCACGGTGCACGTACTCCCGTCTCTTTCCCAACCACACCCGCGCGGGTATACGGTGGAGCTCATTTCTGTACGAAAAGGCATCCCACGTGGTAATTTGACATGTGTATTGGTAGTCCACTTGATGAAGGATCATGTACCACGGGTGAACAAACAAATTGCGTCTTGACGCATTATTTAAAAAAAGAGGCAAATCATGTGGGGCCTACCTTAGAGGCAAGGCTCTATACACTGGAGATGCTCTGTACGTATTACTTTTTATGTGTCCCGTCAACTCGCAGAACGAGGAGAAGCTTGCTTAGTACGCCGTCTCCCCCGCCCATGGGCGCGGTGGCTCGCACAGTGGCAGGACGAGGAGAACCTTTCTTATTAGTCCTACACCCATGTTGGAAATATGCCCCGGAGGCAATAATAAAATGGTTATTATTATATTTCCTTGTCCATGATAATTGTCTATTTTTCATGCTATAATTGTGTTATCCGGAAATCGTAATAAGTGTGTGAATACATAGACCACAACATGTCCCTAGTGAGCCTCTAGTTGACTAGCTCGTTGATCAATAGATGGTTACGGTTTCCTGACCATGGACATTGGATGTCATTGATAACGGGATCACATCATTACGAGAATGATGTGATGGACAAGACCCAATCCTAAGCATAGCACAAGATCGTGTAGTTTGTCAGCTAAAGCTTTTCTAATGTCAAGTATCTTTTCCTTAGACCATGAGATTGTGCAACTCCCAGATACCGTAGGAATGCTTTGGGTGTGCCAAATGTCACAACATAACTGGGTGGCTATAAAGGTGCACTACCGGTATCTCCGAAAGTATCTGTTGGGTTGGCACGAATCGAGACTGGGATTTGTCACTCCCTATGACAGAGAGGTATCTCTGGGCCCACTCGGTAAGACATCATCGTAATGAGCTCAATGTGACTAAGGGGTTGGTCACAGGATGATGTGTTACGGAATAAGTAAAGAGACTTGTCGTAACGAGATTGAACAAGGTATCGGTATACCGACGATCGAATCTCGGGCAAGTGCTATACCGGTAGACAAAGGAAATCATATACGTGATTGATTGAATCCTTGACATCGTGGTTTATCCGATGAGATCATCATGGAACATGTGGGAGCCAACATGGGTATCCAGATCCCGCTGTTGGTTATTGACCGGAGAGATGTCTCGATCATGTCTGCATGGTTCCCGAACCTGTAGGGTCTACACACTTAAGGTTCGATGACGCTAGGGTTATAGGGAATATAAGTACATGGTTACGGAATATTGTTCGGAATCCCGTATGAGATCCCGTACATCATGAGGAGTTCCGGAATGGTCCGAAGGTAAAGATTTATATATGAGAAGTCCTGTTTTGGACACCGGAAGTGTTCTGGGCGTTATCGGTAACGTACCGGGACCACCGCAAGGGTTCGGGGGTCCACCGGGAGGGGCCACCAGCCCTGGAGGCCTGCATGGGCCAAGTGTGGGAAGTTACCAGCCCCTAGGTGGGCTGGTGCGCCTCCTACAAGAGGCCCAAGGCGCGGGGAAGGGGAGAAGGGGGAAACCCTAGGCTCAAATGGGCCTAAGGCCCACCTAGGGTGCGCCCCCTATCTCCCCCTCTGGCCGCCCCCTAGATGCATCTAGGGCTAGCCGCCACCCCTTTGGGGAACCCTAGTTGGGGGCGCAGCCCCTCCCCTCCCCCTATATATAGTGGGGGTTTTCGGGCTACCAGAGACACGAGTCTCCCTCTCTCTTGGCGCGGCCCTACCCCTCTCCCTCCTCGTCTCTCGTTGTGCTTGGCGAGGCCCTGCTGGAGTGCCACGCTCCTCCACCACCACCACGCCATCGTGCTGCTGATGGAAGGAGTCTTCCCCAACCTCTCCCTCTCTCCTTGCTGGATCAAGGCGTGGGAGACATCACCGGGCTGCACGTGTGTTGAACGCAGAGGCAATGTTGTTCGGTGCTTAGATCGGATTCAGCCGCGATCTGAATCGCTTCGTGTACGACTCCTTTATCCGCGTTCTTGTAATGCATCCGTTTCGCGATCTTCAAGGGTATGAAGATACACTCCCCTCTCTCTCATTGCTAGTCTCTCCATAGATTGATCTTGGTGATGCGTATTTTTTTTTAATTTCTGCAACGATCCCCAACAATGGCATCATGAGCTAGGTCTATGCATAGTTTCTATGCACGAGTAGAACACAAGTTGTTGTGGGCATCGATTTTGTCAATTTACTTGCCGTTACTAGTCTTATCTTGATTCGGCGGCATCGTGGGATGAAGCGGCCTGGACCGACCTTACACGTACTCTTACGTGAGACTGGTTCCACCGACTGACATGCACTAGTTGCATAAGGTGGCTAGCGGGTGTCTGTCTCTCCCACTTTAGTCGGATCAAATTTGAGGAAAAGGGTCCTTATGAAGGGTAAATAGAAATTGGCATATCACATTGTGGTTTTGGCATAGGTATGAAACATTCTTGCTACAGACCTATAGCAGCCACGTAAAAACTTGCAACAACAATTAGAGGACATCTAACTTGTTCTTGCAGCATATGCCGTGTGATGTGATATGGTCAAAAGGATGTGATGAATGATATATGTGATGTATGACATTGATCATGTTCTTGTAATAGAAATCACGACTTGCTTGTCGATGAGTTTGACAACCGGCAGGAGCCATAGGAGTTGTCTGAATTTATTTATGACCTGCGTGTCAACATAAACGTCATGTAATTACTTTACTTTATCACTAACCTTTAGCCATAGTAGTAGAAGTAATAGTTGGCGAGATAACTTCATGAAGACACGATGATGGAGATCATGATGATGGAGGTCATGATGTCATGCCGGTGATGATGATGATCATGGCGCCCCGAAGATGGAGATCAAAAGGAGCAAAATGATATTGGCCATATCATGTCACTATTTGATTGCATGTGATGTTTATCATGTTTTTACATCTTATTTGCTTAGGACGGTAGCTTAAATAAGATGATCCCTCGCAATAATTTCAAGAAAGTGTTCCCCCTAACTGTGCACCATTGCTAAGGTCCGTTGTTCCGAAGCACCACGTGATGATCGGGTGTGATAGGTTCTAACGCTCGCATACAACGGGTGTAAGCCAGATTGACACATGCAATACACTTAGGTTGACTTGACGAGCCTAGCATGTACAGACATGGCCTCGGAACACGGAAGACCGAAAGGTCGAACATGAGTCGTATAGAAGATAAGATCAAAATGAAGATGTTCACCGATGTTGACTAGTCCGTCTCACGTGATGATCGAACACGACCTAGTTGACTCGGATCATGTATCACTTAGATGACTTGACGGATGTCTATCTGAGTGGGAGTTCATTAAATAATTTGATTAGATGAACTTAATTATCATGAACATAGTCTAAAACTTTGCAATATGTCTTGTAGATCAAATGGCCCACGCTAATGTTGCCCTCAACTTCAACGCGTTCCTAGAGAAAACCAAGCTGAAAGACGATGGTAGCAACTACACGGACTGGGTCCGTAACCTGAGGATTATCCTCATAGCTGCCAAGAAAGCATATGTCCTTGAAGCACCGCTAGGTGAAGCTCCCATTTTCCCAGCAACTCAAGATGTTATGAACGCCTGGTAGTCGCGTAGTGATGATTACTCCCTGGTTCAGTGCAGCATGCTTTACAGCTTAGAGCCGGGGCTCCAAAAGCGTTTTGAGCAACACGGAGCATATGAGATGTTCCAAGAGCTGAAAATGGTTTTCCAAGCTCATGCCCGAGTTGAAAGATATGAAGTCTCCGATAAGTTCTACAGTTGTAAGATGGAGGAGAACAGTTTTGTCAGCAATCACATACTCAATATGTCTGGGTTGCAGAACCGCTTGTCTCAGATGGAAGTCAATCTCCCAGATGACGCAGTCGTTAACAGAATCCTTCAGTCACTTCCACCTAGCTACAAGAGCTTTGTGATGAACTTCAATATGCAGGGGATGGAAAAGACCATTCATGAGGTATATTCAATGCTGAAATCGGCGGAGGTGGAGATCAAAAAGGAACATCAAGTGTTGATGGTGAATAAAAACACTAAGTTCAAGAAAGGCAAGGGTAAAAAGAACTTGAAGAAGGACGGCAATGGAGTTGCCGCGCCCGATAAGCAAGCTGCCGGGAAGAAGCCAAAGAATGGACCCAAGCCTGAGACTGAGTGCTTCTATTGCAAGGGAAATGGTCACTGGAAGCGGAACTGCCCCAAGTACTTAGCGGATAAGAAGGCTGGCAATACCAAAGGTCTATGTGGTATACATGTTATTGATGTGTACCTAACCAGCGCTCATAGTAGCTCCTGGGTATTTGATACCGGTGCGGTTGCTCATATTTGTAACTCGAAACAGGACCTGCGGAATAAGTGGAGACTGGCGAAGGACGAGGTGACGATGCGCGTTGGGAATTGTTCCAAGGTCGATGTGATCGCCGTCGGCACGCTGCCTCTACATTTACCTATGAGATTAGTTTTAAACCTCAATAATTGTTATTTAGTACCAGCTTTGAGCATGAACATTGTATTTGGATCTCGTTTAATGCGAGATGGCTACTCATTTAAATCCGAGAATAATGGTTGTTCCATTTATATGAGAGATATGTTTTATGGTCATGCCCCGCTGGTCAATGGTTTATTCTTGTTTAATCTCGAATGTGATGTTACACATATTCATAGTGTGAATACCAAGAAGTGTAAGGTTGATAATGATAGTCCCACATACTTGTGGCACTGCCGCGTTGGTCATATTGGTGTCAAACACATGAAGAAACTCCATGCAGATGGACTTTTGGAGTCTCTTGATTATGAATCATTTGACATGTGCGAAACATGCCTCATGGGCAAAATGACCAAGACTCCGTTCAAACGGAAAAGGAATGTTTTTTAGATGAGCCCTATAAACCCTAGTGGGTATGTACTCCGTAAAAATAGATTTTTCCAAAACTAAGTCGCTCCCTTTCATGAATTCTGTAGTATACTCCTCCGTCGATGCTCCCTTTCATGAATTCTGTACTTCCTGTCGCTGACATGTGGGACATATAGCAACCGGGTCGACGTGTCAACACCAAATAACAGTGCAGAACAGCAGGGAGGACGCACCCCACTCGTACCGTCCCAGTAGTAGTAATGAGCAATGAGACGTCAAATCACAATGCTGCACCTTCCCAGATGGACGAAGAAACCACTATTTCACACTTTGGTTCGCCATCATCTCAAACCACGTAGTATTGCTTCTGCCTCAAGAGGGAGACGCGCATCACTGTCGGATTTCGGGTTCCGGCAGACCCTTGAGGTTTGAACAGTGGGGTGCGCGCGGAGATTTCGCCTTCTACCTACCTGCACCCCTCCGCCTCGCTAAGATCTAAGCTATGGAAAGAACAGCACAAGAGACACATGGTTTATACTGGTTCGGGCCACCGTTGTGGTGTAATACCCTACTCCAGTGTGTGGTGTGGTGGATTGCCTCTTGGGCTGATGATGATGAGCAATACAAGGAAGAACAACCTCGTGAGGGTCTGTTCTTGGCTGGGGCGACGAACTGCTAGGAGGAGTTCAGTCACCCTTCTCTCTCTCTCTCTCTCTCTCTCTCTCTCTCTCTCTCTCTTCTCGATCCTCTCTCCGATTTTTTCCCTTTCCTACCCTGGGGGTGGCTAGTCCTATTTATAGGCAAAGGCCCTGGGCCTCTTCCCAAATATTGAGCGGGAAGGGCGCCAACAATTGGCCATTTTGAAGGGGAACATCTCATACACTTATCCTGACTAAAGTTGGTCCTCGCCTGCCAAAGGCTCTGGTGGTGACGCTGGCTTGGACTCCACAATGACTTCCTCCCTGCCGTTGGACTGGTCTTGGTCTCGTTGCACCGAAACGGGTGCCTTTGCTTGATGCTCTCGCCTGCGCTTGCTCCCTTTGCACCAAAGAGGAAAGGAGGACACTGCGTGGCTGGCGCCCGCCTGGTGCCTTTGGTCGTCATGGCTTGCGTCACGGGCACCTCGTGAGGTACCCCGCCTTGATCTCTTCACCTCCTCGCGAGCCAGCCCGATGAGGCCGTGCCCGAGGAAGCTCCGTTACGTCCGCCCCGCGAGGCCTGGCCCCTCGCGAGGGTCTTGGGTCTGTGTTGATGAAGACGGGCCGTGCTGGGCCCCCCTTTGAGCCACGCCGCAGGCAGCAGGCAGGCAAGTCTGGGGACCCCTTTCCCAGAACGCCGACAGTAGCCCCCGGGCCCAAGGCGTGCCCGGACTTGGCCATGCAGGGAGGCGAAAGGGCAAGAGCGAAGCGCCGCAGGCCCTAGCAGCCTGCGGCCTTGGGCGCCGCATGGCGGTTGATTGGACGTGAGAGCCTCCACTTCCCCATGGCGCCTCGGCAACTGCACGGATTGGACAAGTCCCTGCATGCAAAGTGGGTCATGATTACCTGTGATCGTGGAGGTCGGCGGTTGGCCTTCGCCGGCCATAAGTACGGAACGGCGCACGCCCTTCCAGTCCATCCCTTCTTGCTTCTCCTTCTTCTCGGTCCTTGCTCCGTCTTGCTGCATTCGCTCCGATCCGCCGGTTCTCAACGACAGAGAAGGGAAAGGCTCCCTGAGAGGAACCAGACCCGCTCCCGCCGAAGAAACGGCTCGCCCTCCGCGGCCGGGACAAGAGGGCCCATCAGGTGGTGTCGAGGCCCTGGTGCGAGCGGCCACCGCCGGGGTTCCCGCTTCCGTTGTACGCCCACATCGAGGGCTATGAAGGAGTCGATGCCAATCGCCACGGGCGGCGCCGCCGTCGGCGCTGACGGGTCACGAAGGTGTGGGTCGTCCCCCCTGGGGTCCACACCGAGGGCTCCTCCCGAGAGTTCGTGCTCCACGCCGCCATGCCTCCTCAGTCCTGGATTCGCCTTCCTCCCTTCTTCGCCTCCATCATCCCGCATGGAGAGCTCCTGCAGCTTTGGATGCAGCACGCCGGCTGCAGCGCGCTCGCGACCGAGGCAGAGGTCGCGGTCGTTGCCCCGGGCGAGGTCTTCATGACTCGAGGCTGGAGCGAAATCGCTCGGGTCTGCAGGACAAGAGGCGCCTTCGCGATCCACTTGGAGTACGACGGTGCTTCGGTAATGTTCTTCAAGGTCTTCGATGCGAACGGGCGCCGGCTAGAGTGCTGCCCTGGGAGAGGTGGACGGGACCCTGCTACGGCGAGGACTGGGCCCGCCGACCGCTCCCTTGGTGGCTCCTCAGGTGGCGGAGGCGTCGGAGGTTCCAGCGACTCCGGCAAGCTCTTCGCGACTCCGGAGACGAGCGACGACAGCTACGAGCCCCCGAGCCGACGCCGCTCTTGGAGCGAGGCGGGCTCGTCAGGCCGTCGCCGACTCTGATCTGGATGGGGTTGGCGCCGGTGCTCGACGGCCCACTGTTGATGATGGCGTCTTTTGCAGGGGCGCGTGTAGTTAGCGTCCTTTTAGGATCTGTTTCCTGCGAGGAATCAAAGACGCGTCCCGTGGGGGCTTGTAAGGTGCCTGTGATCCTGTTTTGTTAATATAACCCTTGTCATAGAACTGTGCGAGTTGCTCATTCCGTCTTAGCTCAGTTCTCCCATTCGAACCTCACGAGGGCTTGGTGCTCTGCACCGACAGGTCCCAGTCCCAAGGCGGCTTCAGCCGTCGCTGGTATGCCAGGTCGTGATGCCGTGGTCAAGGCTAGGAGGTGAGCGACCCGGGGTCCGGTAAGAGCCCCTGAGTCGTGATGCTTAGGAGGTCCCCTTTGGCGCTCAAGCAGCCGTCGTTCGGTGAGAAAGGAGAGCGGCGTCGCTAACACGGGATTGCATTAGGTGCGGGGATGGTGCCACGGTAGCTGGTGCTTCCGGGTGGTGACTTATCTCGAGAATCAGGGACCACTTTCTGGTGTGTCGCCGGGTCCGTGCATCGGCAGGCGTGAGGTTGCTCGGCGAGGTCCTCGCGTGTCCCTCCCCTCTCGCCTTTGCTCCCCTTTTTGCTCTACGTCCTCGGGTCCCGGCCCTCGAGCGAGTCTCAGCCGTCGCTGGTATGCCAGGTCGCGATGCCGTGGACAAGGCCAGAGGGTGAGGGCTGGAGAGCCAGTAGGAGCCCTGAGTCGCGATGCTCAGGCACCCCCCTTTCACGTGCAAGCGGTTCGCGCGGATGAGAGTGAAGGAGACACCGCAAGGGCCTCGCCTGACGCAGCTCCTTTAGGAGACCGTGTAGACCCATCATAGAAAGAACGACGGGGTTGCCATGACAATTGACAGTCAGCCGTTGGTTGCTTCTGGGGGGCGATGAGGCACTGAAAGCTTGACGAGGTGGCGCCATGCAAGGCTGCCGCGGCCAAAGCTCAGCCATTTAGGTTTGTCGATGTTGCAGGGATGGACCCATGCGCAAGCGTCGGGCCGTTTGGGAGCAGCTCCGTCAGTTGGCGTCAGTTGAGCGGGCAACTAGGTCAAACACATTAGCCGTGAAGGAGTGGATTCATTCAAATAGATGCTGGGAAGGCGGACTTCACTGCGTCAGGCCCGAGCGACTTGGGGGATGATGCAGCCCGTGGGGCGCCCCCAACAAGGTAAGCTAACAACATGAAATAAAAGGGATACATGCCGCAGGGACGGACCCACGCGGCCTGGGAATAATGCAGCCCTGGGGGTGCTCCCAGCTGGAAATGAAACTTGAAATATGTCACCTGATGATGTTGAGGATGAAGGAGTGTTGGTGTAGCAGACACGGTGGGCTGCGGAAGCTGATCCTCACGAGCCCCCAGGCCTAGGGGCCTCGGGAGGCTCCGGAGGCGCTGGTGGCTCCTTGCGGACCATCTCCATCTCCGCCAGGGCTGCGGAACGCCTGGCCTCTTGAACCTCCATGATACCCCTCATGAGGCGCTGGTACGTGGCAGCCGCGTTCGGCAAGCCGTAAGGCATGCGAATGTAGCTGTGGGGTGGACCTTCGCAGCGCCCCACTTGCGAGGGCCAGAGGCGCTCCAGAGAGGCGACTCGATTGAGCCCTGGTATGTTGATGCAGACGCGCAGCCCACCATCCTCGCCTGGATGGGGAGCCACAGCTGGTAGGCGGCGGCCGCCTTTCATGACTCTTGACTGTAGCTCCTGAATGGCCTTGCTGACGAACTCCTAAGGGTCTGGCTCTCCTTGCCTTACTCCTTCTTGAGGGAAACGTGCTTCGAAACACGCTTCCATGTGGCGCCCAAGCGCCTCCCTCGTGACCTTAGCCAGGTCGGTGGCCCTCCTGGGGAGAGCCCCCGAGCCCTGCCCGAGGAGGGCGCTAGGCGTGCTTTCCTATGCAATGGAAGGAGGTTCCCCCTGGGCAGGCGCAGGCCCTGAGGGGCCTGCCTCCTGAGGGGCCGGGCCGGACGATGTCTTCTTCTTCTTGGGGGCGGTCTCGGGAAGCCCCCTGCTTCCGCGATCCGGGTCTTCTAGTGAAGCGGCCTGAAAGGCTTGTTCCAGGGAACACACCACGTCCTTCTCTTCACAGGGCACCGTGATGACTCCGCCACTTCATGGCATCTTGAGGACGTTGTAGCCGTGGTGAGTTACGGCCATGAACTTGGCCAGCGCTGGATACCCAAGGATGGCGTTGTACGGCAGGCGAATGTGGGCGACGTCGAAGTCGATGAGCTCGGTGCGGTAGTTGTCGCGTGCCCCGAAGGTGACAGGGAGGCGGACCTGCCCAATCGGGACCGTGGAGCCGTCGGTGACTCCAGAGAAAGGCTTGGTTGGCTGAACCTGGTTGTAGGGCACTTGGAGATTGTTGAATGTTTCCACGGACAGGACATTGAGCCCTGCCCCACCATCGATGAGGGTCCTGGTGACCACCACGTTGCTGATGATTGGGGAACAAAGCATCGGGAGGACTCCGGCTGTGGCCGCACACTTGAGCTGATCCACTGAGCTGAACGTGATGGCCCACGCCGACCACCTGAGAGGGCGCGTGGCTTCGAGCTTGGGGAGGACTGCATTCACTTCGCGGGCGAACTGCTTGAAGATGCGTTGAGAGGCTGGGGCTTGAGCCCCGCCCAGGATGCAGGCGACCGCGCGCGGCTCCTGGAAGCCCCCAGCCCCCTCGTCCTGATGGCGGTCCTTGTTTCTCCTTGGCTGCGGCGGTAGCGGAGGGAGGCCTGCGTTGCCTTGCGGGCGATCCTCGCAAGGCTGATCCCTCCAATCTCCTTCGCGAGGTGGGTCTTGCCAGCGATCCTCGCGAGGTTGATCGCGCCACCCTTGGCGCGGGCAGCGGTTTTCCCAGCGTCCTGTGTTCCTTCCTCCTCCTCGACCGTAGCCCCGGTCACAGCGGTTAGGGCGACGGCCGATCCTTCCTTCTCGCACGGCTCGGAGCTCTTGACATTCGTTGGTGTTGTGGGTGTGGAGGTCGTGGTACACACAGTACTGACTGCCCTTGGAAGGTTCTGGCTGATCTCTACCCCGCTTGGTGTCTGGTTCTGCCGCGAGCACGGCATCCCCCTTGCGCTTTACATCCTTGGCCTTGGGATTCTTCTCTTCTGGGTCTGCGGCAGGCAGCTCGAGGAGGGAGAGATGCCCTTCTTCAGCCCTGGCGCACTTGGTTGCTAAGTTGAACAACTCCAAGGAGGTGCACAGGTCTTCATGCATCGCCAGCTCCTCCTTCATCTTGACATCGCGCACGCCATCGGAGAAGGCTGAGGTGATGGCCTCCTCAGTCACCTTGGGAATCTTGAGGCGTGTGTTGTTGAAGCGCTGGATGTACTTTTGTAGGGTCTCTCCGGGTTGTTGCTTGATGCGGCGCATGTCGCTCAAGGCGGGTGGCCGGTCGCGAGTACCTTGGAAGTTGGCAATGAAGCAGGTGCGCATCTCGTCCCAGGAGGAGATCCTGCCTGGAGCCAGGTTCAGGAGCCAGGTGAGGGCCCCGTCCTTGAGCGCCATGGGAAACCAGTTCGCCATGACCTTCTCGTCTCCGTTGGCAGCTTCGATGCCCAGCTCATAGAGCTGGAGGAACTCCGCAGGGTCGGCCGTGCCGTCGTAATGAGGAGGCAGGTCTGGCTTGAACTTGCCGAGCCACGCGACGCTGCGTAGCTCGGTGGTGAAGGCATGGAAGCCAGCTGTGGCCACGGGAGGCCTTGGGTGACGGAGAGCTTGGTCTTGCATGTCCCCACGCGCTACAGCTAGGAGCAGCGCGGGGTCTTGACGTGCGGGAGCAGGAGCGTGGTCGCGACGTGCTGGAGCAGGGAGCGCCCGGGCAGCTTCCTGCGGGCGAGGGACTTCTTGGCAGCTCTGCTCTTGCCGCGCTGGCACCTGACGGAGCGGGTTCCGCCCAGGGGCCACGCGCCTTGGAGCCATGGCGCCTTCTTGAGGAGGAGGCGGCCGGGGCGCCGCCGGAGCTTCGTCGCCCGCGCGGGGCGGGGTGTGGTGCAGCGGAACGGACAGCGCAGGAGAGCCCCCTGTGGCGCGGACGGGCTCGGTGATGCGGTCGAGCCATTCTTCGTAGACGTCGCCGACGGGACGGTAGCGCAGGAGCTTGTTTGCTGCGATGAGCGCAACTCGAGCCTCCATGGGTGCGCGGAGCGCACGGGACGAAGAACCAGCTGGGGTGAGCGAGGGAGTAGCGGTGCGGCCGTCTTGCCGCACGGACGGATGCTGAGACGACGCTTGCCACTCGTCCCCCGCCGGGCCGGTGGCGGCATTGATGGCAGGTGACGGGGAACGGCGAGGACGCCCGCCGACAAGAGCCGTCTGGGCGACGCGGGAGGCGAGAGCGGCCCGGCGCTCGGCGCCGGCCCGACGAGCGTCAGACATGGACACGATGGTCGGAGGAGAACGGGGTGGTGGAAGACGAATTCCGGCGCACCCCTACCTGGCGCGTCAAATGTCGGATTTCGGGTTCCGGCAGACCCTTGAGGTTCGAACACTGGGGTGCACGCGGAGATTTCGCCTTCTACCTACCTGCACCCCTCCGCCTCGCTAAGACCTAAGCTATGGAAAGAACAGCACAAGATACATAGGGTTTATACTGGTTCGGGCCACCGTTATGGTGTAATACCCTACTCCAGTGTGTGGTGTGGTGGATTGCCTCTTGGGCTGATGATGATGAGCAATACAAGGAAGAACAGCCTCACGAGGGTCTGTTTTTGGCTGGGGCGACGAACTGCTAGGAGGAGTTCAGTCACCCTTCTCTCTCTCTCTCTGTGTCTCTCTCTCTCTCTTTCTCTCTCTCTCTCTCTCTCTCTCTCTCTCTCTTCTCGATCCTCTCTCCGATTTTTTTCCGTTTCCTACCCTGGGGGTGGCTAGTCCTATTTATAGGCAAAGGCCCTGGGCCTCTTCCCAAATATTGAGCGGGAAGGGCGCCAACAATTGGCCATTTTGAAGGGGAACATCTGGTACACTTATCCTGACTAAAGTTGGTCCTCGCCTGCCAAAGGCTCTGGTGGTGACGCTGGCTTGGGCTCCACAATGACTTCCTCCCTGCCGTCGGACTGGTCTTGGTCTCGTTGCGCCGAAATGGGTGCCTTTGCTTGATGCTCTCGCCTGCGCTTGCTCTTTGCACCAAAGAGGAAAGGAGGACACTGCGCGGCTGGCGCCCGCCTGGTGCCTTTGGTCGTCATGGCTTGCGTCACGGGCACCTCGTGAGGTACCCCGCCTTGATCTCTCCGCCTCCTTGCGAGCCAGCCTGATGAGGCCGTGCTTGAGGAAGCTCCGTGTCGTCCACCCCGCGAGGCCTGGCCCCTCGCGAGGGTCTTGGGTCTGTGTTGATGAAGACTGGCCATGCTGGGCCCCCCTTTGAGCCACGCCGCAGGCCGCAGGCAGGCAAGTCTAGGGACCCCCGTTCCTAGAATGCCGACAATCACCTTGGTACATCATGACACGTGGGACCGCATGATAGGCCATGCTCCCCCGCCGATCGCTCGGTAAAATCACCTCATTTTTACTATACTTCCTCCATATCGGTTTACTACATGGCATGCACGTCATTATAGGTTGAGAATTTAACTGTCTATATATGTGATGAACAGTACTATAGCCTTTCAAAAAATGCGTACTTTTGTACAGTAGTACTATCGATGGATTGCGCCATGGAGCAAAAATTGAAATTAAAAAAAGGTGGTACATATAAAGAGCGCTCGTCGCCAAATTATGCATATAGTACTATTAAAAAAGCTAGTACGTGCTTAATTGGGGTGCTAAATTCTATTAAATAAATACTAGTAGTATGTAAATACTGAAGAGTTAAAGTAACGAGAAGAAACATAACATAGTTCTGCTGGGGGCTCAGCACAACACACCCCTCAAATTAAACTAAGCACACCTGAAATTAAACAATGCAACTAATCCAGTAGACACTGCATTAGAAGTTTAGAATCACCTTGAGCAACGACACTGCCACCTTACTCGGAGTCCTCGTTCACGTCCTCGACTTGCCTTTTCCTCTTGGCCGATACTTCTTTGCTTGAACCGCACACTTGGCTGTTGCTCTTCATCCAACCCTTGTAGATATTGAAACAAAGGTAGCCATCCATTGCAGCGTAGTGGATGTGGTCTATATCTAGTACATTTCGCTGCCATGCATGACGATGAAACGTGTAATGAAGTTTCTCCAGTTTACGGTATGAAGGATGAACCATGGCTCCTGCCAGGGTCAGCATTGAAGGCTGACGAGAGGGCACCAGCTGATTTTTCTGGAGGTCGAAGGAGTTGCCTACAGCGAGGCCTATCCGACCAAGGACTTCTTTGTCATTCTTAAAGTCTACAGTAACGAATTTCACTGTTTTGTCCTTGAGGAAGTTCTTAAAATCCTAGCACTTAACGTCGGCATGGCATATGTGGTAGACCAAGCAAACGTTATGTACGCAAACCTGGATCATGGCGGGATTCTTCCTCTCTTCATCATTTAGATCCTTCTCTCGTCCCAGGACTATGGTGTACTCAACATCTAGCCCAACGACCCACTCATCATCTGAGTTTTTGAACATGCGTTTGAAGCGAGAAAGGCATCCTTTCACCGTCGCAGAAGAACGGGTGTAGATGACGTCGAACTCATCGCCGGTGATGGTTCTAACCTTATACTCACCGTCGATCATGGAGATTTGGGACGCCATGGATTTGGGAGGAGGGTTAGGATTAGTGGAACTGTCGTAATGTGAATGGACGGGACGACTAGGAGTGAACCGTCGTAGTATTGAAGGACGTGCGGGGACGAGTAGGAGCGAACTACCAGCGTGCGAACGACAGGGTAGTGGCTTTCCATTCTCCCATGATACGGGCTTCCGAGAGCCCTTGGATCTGAGACCGAACAGTTGCATGGCGTGATTCTAGACCTATGGGTGAATATCCTATCCTGGAGGGTTATTCTGCAAATTTTCAGCACTTAGCATGCGACCGTTTGATCTCAGATCCAAGGGCTACCAGCAGCCCGTATCATGGTCGCGCCTACCACGACCATCGCGTCGCTCGCGCGGTCGCGCCCTTGGAGATTTAACACGGTGCGTTAGGCTATCTGATGTTGGCATGTCATACAGAGTCATCACTTAGTCACTCATACTACAACAAGGTTGGCTATAACTGTATTTTTTTACTCCTCTCTATCTCTTTCTTCGTACTCCCTCCGTCCCATAATATAAGAACGTTTTTGACACTAGTGTAGTGCCAAAAACGTTCTTATATTATGGGACACAGGGAGTACTAGTATTTATTGCATTTGCCAAGGAGTGACCTCTTCCAATGAAATGGTGTTGCTAAGCTTGCTTCATTTAATTAGCTATAGACTCAAAATTGTCTTTTCACCTAGGTACACGCGCTTAGCACCGTTTCTTACTTGGGTCACCAAACTAGTCTCTCTCTTCTTGATTAACTTTCCACATCGGACTTTATGCCTATGTGGCAAGCTTAAGCACCTGTAGGAGCAAGTAAAAGTAAGTACAATAGTGCGCTTTACATGGCATTTTTGCATATGTGGAGGAAAGAGAGGCAAGGAAAAAGTGGAGAAGTGGGCTCTCATGCAAGAGCCAGCCTCTACTACATGGTGGAGCATTGGGAGAGGCACCTCTATGGAGGTGGTCAGGAATCGGTAAACTCACGCCAGTCGTAGCACCGCAGTTAAAATGATAATGGCAAGTCAAATCACGGGGCCCCACCTGTGCAGCAGTAACTCGCTGTCAAATCACACAACCCTACATTTGCAGCAGCCTACTCCCTCGTTTTATCGCGTCTCTGTCGAACCGACTTGGCGGAACTGCCCCGCCTACCGCGCAGGAAAAGCCCCGCCCTCGACTTTTAAATACAACTACATCCGCTTAAGAATCCAATGATATAATTTTTGTGACATAGTAACTCATATTTAGCTAGTCGAATGGATGACCTAGAACTACATGCAGGCCCTATAAACCGAGACGCCCAAAAATAAAAAAAAACCGAGACAGAGAGGGTAGTTCAGCATGTATCTTTTTAGATCAATATTGTCAGGATTCACCAAGGAGCAAAACCAAGTGGTAGGCTGCTCTTGTCGTGTTGGCGTAGGAACTCAAGCAGGGTCAGTCCGCACACGAAATGGCGACACACTTAACAGGACCCCTTTGGCCGACATGTGGCTCATCCACCGTCTTGTTCCACGTGCGATGCACCAAATTACAGTTCGGAGCAGTGGTTGGAATTGGAGGCAGCCCGGTCGTAGCGCCGCAGTAGTAGAAAATGAGCGATGAGCGGTCAAATCACAAAGCCCCACCTTTGCCGCATTAAGCTGGACGGACGAAGCAACCATCATTTCACTCTAGGGCGCAAGAGCATAAAGAAAAGAGAAAACAATGATGTGTGCGGCAGCTACCTAGGGTACCCTAGGGTAGGGGTCTCCACTACAGATCCTTTTTTTTAAAGCGCCTCCACTATAAATCGGCTTCTCCCTCGTCCTCTTGAAGAAAACCGATGATGAGTACGGCGGTAGGGTTTGTAGGAGTACTACGGCGTGCGGGGCCACGTTGTAGTAAACGGGTTCGAGTTGACGCCTTAAATATGTGTGGGCCGCTTGGTTTTACGGGAAAGAGGCAACATTTTGGGTTCAGGGACCAGTGGAGATATAGTACGTACAAAAAATTGTGGACGTAGGTTCGACCGAAAGGCAATGATGCATGGGCCCTACATTTTGATATACCCGGGGCCGCGTGAAATTTGCTACTCTACTCAAAACTAGTAAGGTACACATGTATTGAACGCTTGAGATTTCGAAACCAAATTATGAATAAATACACACTATAGCATGTAAAGCTTTGAGTCATATATGCATGATGTAGATGTTCGTTTATTTCTTATAGTCCATCTCATTCAAAATCAATTAGTTTTATAAAAATGTTAAGATTCATGGGGTTGTGTATTGTAAATCATAAAGTAAAAAATAAATAATGGCAATTCATTTAGAAAAAAAATAATCAATTATGATATAGAAGATTCTAGAACAAAGGAGAAGTGCTTGTGTTTTGAGGTTTGTGCATTATGCTTAAGTTCAACCATGGAATCTTCTAAATTGTACATGTGGCAGATCTGGTGGAATGTTGATGATATCCAACGGCCAGTAGTGCTCGGATTTGCCTATCTCTGCACTGTCGGGTTAGCTTCATCCATCGACCATCTTTCAAAGTTATTGGCACACTATATAGTTCTGTGCCATAGTTGCATGTTTTGGAAAAAAGCTACTAGTGGGTTGTACTATCTATTTAGGAATAGAAGATGTATACATGGAAGTTTTAGGGAAAGAGATGACATGGAGCATCTCAATTCCTATGAGTAGGGATTGGAAAAGAGATGTCATTTGGTTCACATCATAGGAACTTTTCTATTGAATCTAGAGATGACATGTATCTCAATTCCTATGAGCAGGGATTAGAAAAGAGATGTAATTTGGTTCATATCATAGGAACTTTTCTGTTGAATATACGCTAATGTTTATTTTCCTTTGAAATTAAGGGAGTATAGGAATCCATTCATATGAACCAAATGGCTCTAAAGCTATAGAAATGATATCATTTTTATTTCCTTTGAAATGTGGAGTATATGAATCTATTCCTATGAACCAATTGGCTCTAAAGGAAAAAAATCCTATAAAAATCATGTCATATAGAGTTCCTATGATATTCCTCAACACTAAAGGATGCTTGAAATTGCTGTGGGTGATACGATGGTCTTTCTTTGTAGACTCCTCACCCATCTTTATAGTTACCTCTCGAAGATGAATGAAATGATATATACATGGTATTCTACATGTGCAATTTGGTACACGAAAACTCGGTAAAATTTTGCGAGGTTCGAATTTTCAATAAAGCTATATGCACTGCATTTCGGAACGGAGGGAGCATACGGCAGTTGCTAACACTCACGTGGAAGATTTGTGTGTAGGAGGAGTGGCTGTTCTGGTAAATGACATGGCAAAATTGACACTGTCGGATGCCGATCTAACGGTTCTTACGGTGTTCGTCAGGAAAAGGCTTATGGCGAACGTTTGTCGGATAATGATTTACGGACACATGCATTGCATTGATACGTGCCCCCTCTCTCACACACACACGCACCCTCATGAGTCACGACTCTCCTGAGTCCTCTCACAGACTCGCATGTCGCACCCACCGTCTATCTGCAGGTAGACGTCACGCACATATGTGCTCTTCACACCCTACACTCAGAACTTCTAAAAAACAAAAGACAGCGCGCACATTTTATTTTAGCTCACACGTCACACACTTATACTATTACTCTTGCGGCGAACGTTCTTTGGGCATAGTATATTGTACTCTCACGAAGAGAAGCGGTGCACGCACGCACTAGTTCTCTCACACCCACTCGCGGGTACACGTAGGAGCGCATTTTTTGAAGCTGGTACAACAAAATCACTCCACTATATATAAAAGCAGGAGCCTTAGCGCTTGCTTTACTAGGGTTCCTCTCGTTCACTCTCTCATGCTCTCTAGATCTAAGCAACACATAGGTGGCCACACTCTCTCTCAGCTCACGGCTGGTCACAAATCCGGCCGGACAACCTCGACCGGGGTAGCGGTGTAGGTGCATCGTTCACGCTGTCGTCGACGGCGAGGGAGGAGACCAAGGGCTGCCCGCGCGTCCCGATCGAAGGCCGTGGCATTCTCTCCAAGAGAGCACCGGCTCAGGAGGGCCTCCGACCCCTTCTTCCTCCCTGCGGTATTGTGGCCAAGATGCGGCCTCCCAACGCCGTCTTTGCCACATGCCGATGACCCTCAGGTATATATTCCTTCGAAACCTGCCTTGCTCTACTGCCCCAGCTCCCTTCGTGCGGATCCTTTTCTACTTCCGTCCGTTGTTCCAAAGCCACCTAGACTTCTACTATTATTAGAAGTAAAGCTAGTTCATACAGTCGACTCAAAGCGTTGGTTCAAACAGGGAAGAAAGTGGGAAAGCTGTAGCATGAATCTAGGACTTGGTTCTAAGAGGAAACGGGGGAAAGTAGTAATATGTGTCACTGTTTAAATAACCGTATTTCGTATTTGCGCAAACAGGGATGTCTGTCTCCATATCATTTCGGGATGTCTGTCTCCGTATCGTTTCTATCCGCGCAATCAAAAGCACACACCTCAGTTTTAGTACAACTGCGCAAAATGAGATTTATATCCCTCATTACCGTCGTCTAACCTCCCGTCTTCAAGGTATCCCTACTTTGGTAGTAACTAAGGTAGAATGACCAACGCAATCTAAAAGAAGCTGATTCGTACATTTTACTTCCTGATTGCAGTGCAGGCACGAGCGAAAACAATTGCATCCTAGTCCGGAATGCACTTTCTACCAGTTCATCCATGGACCGAGGACTAGCTGGCACGGCTGCACGGTGGTTTTTTGGACAGGTGCATGGACAAGAGGCATTGTGGTTTGCTTATTTCTACAAATAGAGGTGCTTAAATTTAGTGGAATGCACAAGCATTTCAGCTGGTTAGTACACTGCATGGTTCAGTTCAGCATTCCAGCTGAGACCACAATTATAATTGGTTATTCTGGAATGAGAGAACCTAACCCTAGATGGTGGCAACAAGAAAAAACCAGAGTGAACTCCAGGAAATTTAAGCCTGCCAGGAGGCCCTTTGCTCAGAGAAGCCATGCTTATTTTTTCCTGATTTGTAAACCTTCTCACAACTTTGTCTTTTGCTATGAACTAGTATATGTTTGTTATGTTCTATGAATCATTGAGATGTATAAAATTGCCTAACTTATGCTTTTCAAGTTTTTTATGAAGACGAGTTTAATGTGAGTGTTCCACATGAGCGTTGGACTAGCGTGTGAATGTTTGGAATTTATTACATTGTGGCCTCAATTAACTGCATGAACCACTGTAACAAGTACATAGTTGCTTATATGTCAGACAGCAGATTGTTGATTGTTAGCTGGTCGATAGGCTAGTGTTGAAGCGAGCTGAGCCAATGTGCCGTGTTTTGCACAACTGCTTACAAGTGGGGTAGCACCAACAGTGTTTACAAGTACTTATGTATACGTCGGCGCACGGTTCTCGAACGAGTGCTCTATTTCATCAAAACACACACTGCTCGTATGATAAATTGTGACAACTTATGTCTTACCATGCCATATTCATGAAAAAAATTAGTGAAGACGCATCTGTTTTGGCAATAATTACGATGGTTCTCACATGATTCACGGGCACACAAAAGTAGCAGCAGTTCCCATAGACGGATTCAAACAGAGTGCTAGCCCCAGAGGGGTCGATAACAGGAAAGGTTCAGATAATTAGACACAATCCAAACTACTATTAAACACTAGCTGGGGCAGCTATTTCATGCCTCGATCTAATTTGGGCTGGACACAAGACGGACCTTGCCATGAACATCATCGAGGACGTCCCGCAGCAGCTCAATCCCGTGAACCTTCATGAAGACAACCTTGTGGCCTTGCCACTGATAAACTTGTTTGTGGAGGCATGCCACATCATCTTCCTACGTAAACTTGACAAGAATAGTATGCCTCACAAACGAAGGAGTAGCTTTGAACTTCTTGTGCTTCAGTACACCCTGGACAACACGCCTGACAACTGTGAGGCTGGAATACAACTCTTCATTGGTATAACCGCAAATGGCTTCCAGGATCCAACAGCCTAAGAACTCTGTTTTCCCAGTGCGTATATTCAGGTCGTCCGCCTCATAGCGGGTGACATGTACAACCACACAATCCTTGTCTGCATCAGGGCTCTAATTGAAACAGAAACAAATTCTGAATTACTTTTCAATATAAGAAACACAAGTTATTTAAACCAGTATGTATAGCATGGAATCGAAGCTAATAAAATTTTGCATTATTAATCACCACATACTTCCTTTTCTAAAAAAATCACCACATACTTAGATGAAAAACCACAATCGAGATCGGCAAAGAATGATATCACCTTGGGCAGCTCAGCAGGGGGGGGGGGACACATCCTCAAAGGGGGAAAATTGCTCCTGCAGTGCCACGGGGGCTGTAACCTCAAACAGGGTGTTGACCATCTCAGTAGTGGTCGTGAGCGTATCTGGGGTCGGCTCGGTGGTTGCCTCCATCTTCTTGGAGCTCTCTGTCTCGTGGGGATCAGCCTCCTGCGTCTACTCCAATATCGGCAGATCTTTGCCTGCTTCTCCTTGGTCCATCATGAAACTAACGAATACTAGGAGACCACTGAAAGGAAAACACAATCGCAATGAGAATGAAACAAAAAAGTGAGTGAGGATCGGTTACTGCTTTGCAAAAGTTCTTTTTTTCTCTGAATGAAAATATACCAACATCACGGATCCGCTTACCTTCCCTTCGTTCGGAGAGAAGAACAGTGGCAGATGCGAGTGTTGCCTTTCTTGAAGACGGTGAGGGAGAAGGGGATTCAGCAAAGAGTGAAATGATGGTTGCTTCATCCGTCAAACTTAGACTGCGGGGAGGTGGGGTTTTGTGATACGACGGCTCGTTACTGCCGCTCTACGACTGGGGTGACTCTCTGCCTGCATACTGCCTTCTAATTTGGTGGATGGCATTTCGGCCCGCGCGGTGCATGGCCCGCAGTCGGTGAACAAAAGTATAACAACATTCAGTAGAGGGAGACGTTTCAATGACCTAGGAGGAGCCAGAAGCGGTAGAGTGTCTCCACTATACTAGTAGTAATTGTTTTTTCGGGTTGTTGTAGAGTGTCTCCACTGTACTAGTAGTAATTGTTTCTCTGGGCCCAAGACAAAACAGCCCATCCACACTAGTAAATAGTAAAATCAATTCAAAAGCCCAGATATTTACTGAATTGACGGATGGGTATGTCGAAGAGCAAAAAAAGGAGTTCCAGGTGGGCAAAAGAGCTTCTAAACGTGTTGGGCTTCTATTTACAACATATTGTGGTCATAATCCAGTAAATTTTATGACCCAGGATGTTCATTCTATGGACCTGACTGATCCATTTGACTGTGACTGCCGAAAACAGTGCTGGAGTTAGATGTTGTTGCCCTTTTCAATCTGGTTTTTTTGTAAAGCTGATGAACAATTAACCCTCGTGCTTTTGTATAGTTTGTAAGCTGGAGTTACATATTCCTGCCTTTTTCAACTCGGCTGTGACTATCATATTTTCTTTGAAACAAGGCAAATGGCTTGCCATTTGTTTAACTTAGAGTGAAATATTGTAACAAATCCCAACCAAGGGAAATAACATCACTCTCGCCAGCTGCTTGAGCTCACTGTGCATTACAGAAGCCAAGTGATTAGCCCCCACCAGCACCCACAAACTTATTTCGAACTAGCACATCAAATGGGCTGTAAATTTTCATAGGAAAGGCTGCATGACCATGACAGATTTGGATTCTGACATTTGGGACCCGTGAGGAAATAGCCTATCCAAGGTGGTGTCGACTTACTAGCCAGTCAACAAACGATTCTGCCTACCAGCCGTTGGATTGACATCCAACATCTGTCGTGTATTCTTCTATCTCTTGTCTTCTTCTTCCTCCAGCCGCCCAAACCAAACCACCCCGTCGGCTCCACCTGCTTCCGCCTCCCATGGCTGGTTGCACCTCCGCCGCCCTACCATACGTACCCTCCAACGTTGGCCAATCCCTCCCTCTATTCCCCCACATGTCCTGTTATTCTCCGGCGACGTCAGCCCCAACACACACCTATGCCCGAACCAGTCAACCCTCGTACTCTCCTCCACCTGTGACTGGACCGGCACATCTTCAACGGCTCCTGTTCGTTCCGTCCGAGGCCTTGCCTCGTCCTCCGCCTTGGGCCTTGGTTCGATTGCCTTGCGCGGTGCGCCACCCTCTTGCATTGTCAACGTCATCAACAACCGAGAGGAACAAGGAGATGACTATACGTGGAGAGGATGATAGTAGGGACCCACCAGTGTCATGGCAGTACACAAGCAAGTGCCTTTATAGTACAAGCCCAAAAATATGGTTCCTCCTAATGGTTGGACATCTGGGGCTCACGCCATTGTCAACATAGTCAATAAATGAGAGAATTACACTACGAGCGGCTGACACCAGGGACCCAGCAAGTCACGCAGTTTTTTTTGAGGAACAAGCAGTTGTTATTTATACTAGTTTTAGCGACAGATCAGGGTAACAACGGGGCTGTGCGGGGCTATGGCCCGTCTAGCCAGGGTTTTATTTATGTTTACCATATCATGAGCCCAGTTGTGTTTTTTTCTTGCTGAAATTGGCTAGCCCAGTTCTATTTTTTTAACAGAAATACCCAAACAAGGCCTACTTGCTTCATCAGCCCTGCTGGGATGCAAATCTTTCAAGACGAGGCGAGTTTCATTCGGTTTGCCCAGAAATGGGCTGTACATTTTTAAAACACATCAAACCGGGAATTAGTTTCAATTTTTTTTCATTACAAGATCTTAAATTCCATTGATTTTTATGCGTGGACAATTATTTGGATTTTATATTTATATAAATTATGTTTCAAAATAGTTTGAATGTGAATCGATATTTCTGGATTAAAAACAGTTGACCGCACCGAAATATGCAAAATTTCCTATACTTTTTAACCATGGCCACAATATGGGGTGTAATGCTAACAAAAAGAAGATGGGCTCCAAAAAAATTCTTAAGAATTAGCAAATGGACTGTACATTATTAGAAATAATGGCAGATGGGTTGTATGCTGTTTTCCACAGATTTGAGGTTGGCTTGTGCGCCTACTACAGGTTGGCGCGTATGCTTTCATAAAAAAAAGGTTGACGCACAAGCAACGCCTTGTCAACTTAGTCAACACACGAGAGCAGTGAGTGTTGGATGTCCATCCAATGGCTGTTGTGCTTTTTCAATCTCTCCTCTTCATGCTCCAGCTGCTCAAACAAGAGCCGGCGGCACTGCCTGCTCCCTCCTCCCACAGCCGGCTATGCTGCCGCGCAGGCCTCACGGCCCCATCGTACTCCCATCGCTGGCCTTGCCATCCCTCTACTCACCCACACATGCTATTATTCTCCAGCGACGGCAAACGAACCAGTAAACCCTCGCACTCCTCCGCGTGGGAAACAACTACCGAGTATTCCCTGGCTCCGTGTCATTCCCTTCCTAGGCCTCGCCGTCGTGCACCGCCCTGGTGCTCTCGGCGCGGCCTGGTCAACGTGGTCAATGAACGACATCCATCGGAACTGGACTGTACGTGGAGAGGCTGACAGTTGGGTCCATGGCCGCACGCAAGGAAATGCCTCCTTATTACGCGCAAAATAATGATTCCTCCACCTGACAGCTAGGACCCACAGGAAGGGCCTCTGTATTTAGCGAAAAAATGTTCCCCCCGATGACAGGTCGGACCCACCAGCTATATCTTCGCACGCAAGGAAGTTCCTCCTAATTACGCCCAAAAAAATGAATACCCCTGTGCTAGCTGGGACCCACCATATTGTTGGGCTGACTTGTGGGCCTACTAAGTTGACGGGGACGGAGGGCTATGTCAACTTAGTCAATACTCCAGTGACCTATGATGTCCATCCAATGGCCATAGTGCTTCTTCAACCTCTGGTCTTCTTGCTCCAGCCGCCCAAAGCAGCGCCGGTCGTGCCGCCTACTCCTGCCTCCCGTGGCCGGCTGTGCTACCGCAGAGGCCTCACCGCCCCCATACTACTCCCACCACTGGCCAGGCCATCCCTCACTCACCCACACCCCCTGTTATTCTGTGGCGATGACAGCCTCACACAGCAGCCGAACTAGTGAACGTTCGTACTCCTCTCTGCGTGGGCATCTACTGTCGCGTCTTGCCCGGCTCCGTGTCATCCCCTTCCTAGGCCTCGCCATCATCCACCGTTGTGGTGCTCTCGGCGCATCGTGGTCAATGTGGTCAACGACCGACTTCCATCGGAAGAGTACTGTGCGTGGAGAGGCTGACAGCTGGGTCCACGGCAGCCGCAAGGAAGTGCCTCCTTATTACGTGGAAAATAATTATTCCTCCACCTGACAGCAGGGACACACCGGACGGGCCACCAGTATTTTGCGAAAAAAATTGTTTCCCCCTGACTGCTGGGAGCCACCGGACGGGCCACCGTATTTCACGAAAAAAAGTTCCCCCCGCTGTCAGCTCGGACCCATAGGAAGTGCCTCCTTGTTACGCACAAAAAAAATGAATACTCCCTTGGCTAGCTAGGACCCACCTTTGTGGGAGGCTGACTTGTGGGCCTACTAAGTTGACGGGGACGAAGGGCTTTCTCAAATTAGTCAATATGAACGATTCTAGCTCCAGTGACCGTACGATGTCCATCCAACGGCCGTAGTGCTTCTTTAACCTCTAGTCTTCTTGCTCCAGCTGCCCAAAGCAGCGCCGGTCGTGTCGCATGCTCCTGCCTCCCGTGGCCGGCTGTGCTGCCGCATAGGCCTCACCGCCCCCTACTATTCCCACTGCTGGCCAGGCCCTGCGGTGACGGCAGCCTCACACCACAGCCGAACTAGTGAACCCTCGTACTCCTCCCCGCGCGGGATTCCACTACCGCGTCTTCCCCGGCTCCGCGTCGTCCCCTTTCTAGGCCTCACCGTCGTCCACCGCCGTGGTGCTCTCCGTGCGGCGTGGTCAACGTGGTCAAGGAACGACTTCCATAGGAAGAGTATTGTATGTGGAGAGCCTGATAGCTGGGTCCACGGCCACAGCCCATAGTCGCTTTGTCAGGCCTGTTGGGCTGCAAATCTTTCAAGACGAGGAGAACTTTCATTCGGCTGGCCGAGAAAATGGCCCATCAGTAATGAGAAATGGGCTGTACATTTTTAAAACATATCAAACCGATAATTAGTTTCAAATATATATTTTTTTCATTTCAAGATTTTAAATCACATTAATTTTTATGCGTGGAGAATTTGTTGGATTTTATATTCATATACATTTATTTTTAAAATCAGTTTGAATGTGAGTCGAAATTTCAGGATTAAAAACAGTTCGGACCGCACCGAAATATGCAAAATTTCGTATAATTTTTTAACCATGGCCACAATATGGGCTGTACTGCTAACAAAAAGAATATGGGCTCCAAAACAACCTTATAAATTAGCAAATGGGCTGTAAATTATTAGAAATAATGGCAGATGGGCTGTATGTTGTTTTCCACAGATTTGAGGCTTTATAAAAAAAGGTTGACGCACAAGCACTGACTGTTGGATGTCCATCCAACGGTCGTCGTGCTTCTTCAATCTCTGCTCTTCCTACTCCAGCCGCTCAAACAAGCACCGGCGGGACTGCCTGCTCCCTCCTCCCCGCGGCTGGCTGTGCTGCCGCGCAGGCCTCACCGCCCTCCATACTCCCATCGCCGGCCTAGCCATCCCTCTACTCACCCACACCTGCTGTTATTCTCCAGCGACAACAGAAGAACCAGTAAACCCTCGTACAGTCGTACTCCCCTCCATGTGGGAAACAACTGTCGAGTCTTCCCTGCCTCCGTTTCGTCCCCTTCCTAGGCCTCGTTGTCGTCCACCGCCGTGGTGCTCTCGGCGCGGCGTGGTCAATGTGGTCAACGACCGAGTTACATCGGAAGAGTACTATGTGTGGAGACGCTGACAGCTGGGTCCATCACCACAGCAAGGAAGTGCCTCCTTATTACGCGCAAAATAATTATTCCTCCACCTAACAACGGTGACCCATCAGACGGGCCACCGTATTTTGCGGAAAAACTTTTCCTCCCTGACTGCTGGGACCCACCAGCTACACCTTTGCACGCAAGGAAGTGCGTCCGGGCAAAAAAACAAAACGATTCGCCCCCCTGACTGCTGGGACCCACCAGCTACATCTTCGCACGCAAGGAAGTGCCTGACAGTCGGGACCCACCTGGTCGAAGCATACGTAGCGTTGTCATTCTGGTCGCGAACGTGTACGTACATATATACTGGTGGATGTAGAGGCACACACGTGTCGTAGTAGAGGTGCGCATGTAGCATGTACACGTACGTACAGCGGCCAGGGTGCAAGAAATAAAATACGGCCACGTATGTGTACATACGGGCGGGGTCTCGAACGCCTACTCGTGCATACGTACGGCGAGGGATCGTTGACATGGCTGGGTCGGAACGGAGGAATAGCATCGTCGTCGTATTCATGGGGAGGCAACGGAATGCGTCGTGTTCATTGGGAGGCAATGGAATGCGTCGTGTTCATCGGGAGGCAACGAAACACGTGGGAGCCAACCGGCCGGGTCGGAACGGAATGCGTGGTCGTGTTCATCGGGAGGGCTTGGACGGAACAGGCGATGGAAACGAGGCCTGGCGTATTGCAGAACGGAGGAAACGGCCTTGTGTTCGACCGGCCACGTTCGAAACGAGATCCTGTTCATCGGGAGGGGTCTGGCGTACCGCAAAACGGACGAAATGGACCTCCTACGGTCGAAACGGGGGTCCTGTTGATTGGGAGGGGTGTGGCATACCACAAAACGGACGAAACGGACCTCCTACGGTCGAAACGGGGGTCCTGTTGATCGGGAGGGGTGTGGCGTACCGCAAAACGGACGAAACGGACGTCCTACGGTCGAAACGGGGGTCCTGTTCATCGGGAGGGGTGTGGCGTACTGCAAAATGGGACTCCACGGGATACTATTCATCTCCACCATCGACCTCCTCCAGCCTCCACGGGCTACCGTTGACCTCCTCCAGCCTCCACGGGCTCCTGTTCATCCAGCCTCCACCGCGCGCTACTCCACCAGCTACTGTTCAACCACCCCTCCACAGGCACCCCTCCACCGTCTACTATTCATCCTGCCCTCCACACCACGGGGTCCTATTCAACCACCCCTCCACGGGCACCCCTCCACCATCTATTGTTCATCCAGCCCTCCACACCACGGGGTCCTGTTCATCTAGAGGCAACGCCACCGC